>NC_142042.1:42587429-42742026 GCF_982192425.1 Myodes glareolus | reverse complement strand
AACGAGATGCATCATTCAGTTTCTTAGGATTTTCTTCTCATGTTGGTGTGTTATCACAGGGTTTTTTCTTTAGGTTTAAGAAGTTATAAAAACTAATGGGCATTTGGAAAGCAATTGTTTGTACAGTAAGCATTTAAAAATTACCCACATTCTTCAAAGCCTTGTGTTTTTTTCACTTTATTAAACTTTATTCTACCCATACATAACCACTATCCTAATAATAAATCTTCTTCAGTCATAGGGTTATATTATATGTAGTATAAGAGCTTAATGCTATTTGTTTTTCCATTCTTTGTGACTATTTTATAAATTGTAACCTATGGACCTATTCTGCTCTTAGCATTTTCCCTGAAATCTACATTATTTATAACTGTTTTTACAGCTCAATCATTTCTATTATTGTGTAAAATTATAGCTAAATAATATGTTATAATTGCTTAATCATATCTCAGTAATCTCCACTATTATTAGGTTTTGGTGACATGAAATAAGTAAAAATTATAAAGAGTATTCAAAACTCATTTATTATTGAAATGTAAGTCTGTGTTTATTGCTCAATACTCCTTTAACTTGTGCTACCTGGGAAAGTCCTGCTAGTGTTGTATTAACACTATCAGGAGTGTGGCTTTCTGGCTTTCTTCTGAGTATAAGAATTTTTCACCTGTGTTTTCAAGATCAGGTAAAATATATGACTTAATATGTTGTCCTTTTTATGTCTCCAATTTCTCTCTTATTCCTTCATAAATTCATTTGCTCTAACTTTGTAATTATAATTGTCACAAATATGTATATAAGCTTACAATACAATCTACTGATTCCTTTAACATTGCTTATATATGTTGAGGCCAGTTTAGGTTGGCTAATCCTCAAGAAGACTGAGTCTCCCTATCTCAGGAAATATAAATTACCTTCTTATTCTTCTAGGGATGAAGTCTTGTGATCATTACCTAACCAAGTTTGCATGTCAACTGATACTGATTTTTAGGTTATTTTAGGCAAATATATCTTAAGATTCCTTAGGTATAGCCTCCCCATCATATTTCGAAGAAACCCTCTCACAGAAGACATTTTGGTTCCTTGAGAGTAACACAGAGTTTTAATTTACTTCACATGTATTAGATATACTATGTATTTAGTATATATTTTTGTTTATGTGGTATAAATTCTTTTAAAAAATAATGAATTTGTTTCAAAATGATAGTAGATCTGATAATTCAGTATTTTCGTCAATTTTCCAAAGGTTTTTCAGATGTACTGAAAATAGTATCTGTGAATTCAGTAACACTTTAAAGAGTAACACCCATCAGATGATTACTTAATTTATTTCCATCCAAAATTATACAGTGAATGTGAAAAATGCTTTGGCAATGGTACTGTCCTGTGTAATGAGCACTCTTAATTCTAATGGAATTAACAAGGGCAATTTCACAGTGGCTTCTTGGTAACACATGAGACAAATATTTTATCAAATCAGGCAAATCATGTTTCAGGTGGTATTGTTATTCCAATTATTCACTAATTTTTCATTATTTTCTTGAAGGAATTTGGAATTGGTACACACAACTGTGAGTGTGTATTGAGATGGGGGGGCATATAAAAATGGGGAAGGGGTCGGGGATTGACAACCCCTCATTAACTGTGAAAGTAGACACAATTATTTTCAATTGCTCTGAAAAACCACATTTTTCTTTAGCTATGTTTAGAGAGGGGGATTGTACCTGTGCATTTGTTCTAATATGATTAACAACCCACTTCGAAATTTTATTAAAACAAGAAAGGGAGGAGGAGAAGCTTACAGCTTACCAAGGAATCAGGAGTGAGTAAAAGTTGCTGCAGGCAGTTATTGTACATAAAGAGATGGGTCCAGATCGGAATTAGCAAACAGCAGCTAACTGAGTGGAAGCCGGGATAAAGTCGAACCTGGCTTCCAGATGTCCCATCCCAATAGAGGAGACAGTGGCCTGCCAGCAACGATGTAAAACTTTTATGGAGGGTGGTCAATTTGAAAGCTCACTGAGCCTTGGTGTGGTCCTGGGTAGATAGATCAACTGTGCTTTATCTGTCCATATTCCAGCTCAATGCAGCTCCCCCAAGCAAAAATGACATTCACAGTACATTCTATTGTAGATAAAAGTTATCTGATCAAATAGGTCAAATCTGGCCATGGCCACAGACCTCAGGCAGAATAAAACAGTCTCAGGCAGAGATCTCAGAGCTCACAGGTCCCATACAGCAGATGGTCAGTCCTGAGGCAAATGTTTTACCAATACTTACCTTTTGAGTCAGTATTTCTCTGCTATGTCCACTCTCTGGCCCTTGCCGTTTTCTCTCATAGAAAATTATTTGTTTCTGTCTGACCTTAATTTAGTGTTTATGTAAGACACAACAATAATGGTAGTATGAAGGTGTCTAAATTGAGAATACTGGGCTAAAGATAGAATTAAAGATACAAATAACCCTCTCTTTAAATTCATTATATGCCAGTTCATATTTTGTTCCTTGTTTACTATCTATTTTGGCACTCAATCTAGAATCATTTATACTTGGTAATAAATTTGGGTTTATCATTTAGTATAGAAATTGGATATTTTTTGCCTTACACCAGGTTTTTATCAGGATAATTAATTTCTACTAGCAATATTTTGCAAAGTAGTTTTATTTAAAGATTAGATATCATTTCAGTATCAACATTACGATATAATTATATAAGTTACTCCTGCCTGCCATCCCAGCTCCCATCCAGCAGGGGCCCTGACTTCTAGCAGAGGGCCATCGGAGGGATCCTTCATCTGGCGAAGGACGGCGATACAGACGGAGACCCACATTGGAGCACCGGACTGAGCCCCCCAAGGTCCAAATGAGAAGCAGAAGGAAGAAGAACATGAAAAAGGAAATAAGGACTGCGAGGGATGCTATCACCCACTGATACAAGGGGACGGATCTAATGAGAGTTTACCAAGGCCAGTTGGACTGGGACTGAACGAGGATGTGATCTAACCAGATTCTCGGAATTTGGCCGGATTCTCTGAATGTGGCTGACCCAAAGTCTTTCTGAAAAGCCATTGACTATGACACTGGGACTTGTTTCCTCTGCATATACTGGATTTTGGGGATCCAGTCTGTTTGGATACTCACCATCCTGCACCTGGAGGGAGGGGGGAGGAACTTGAACTTCCCACAGGGCAGGAAACCCTGACTGCCCTAAGGGACGATGAGGGAGGAGGAGAGGGAGTGGGGAGAGTGGGAGGGTGTTGGGAAGAGGGGCGGAAATGGAAACTTTTATAATTTAATAAAATTACTTTCAAAAAAATTATATAAGTTAGTTCAGCTATATTGTGAGAGTGAGAAAAAGGAGTTCTATTGGAAAAGATGTTTGTAAGATTCAGTGGGATTTTCTGTGCACTCACACAGAACTGATTCTAGTTCATATCATACATTTTTTGAGCATCTTATTTTGTTTTTAATTATGTGTGTGTATATATGTCTTTGTGATAATGTGTACACATGGGTGCGGTTGTCTGTGAAGTCAGATATCCTGGAGCAGGAGTTACAGGTGGTTCTGAGCTGCCTAATGTGGGTGCTGGCGGTTAAATGTGTGTCTTCTGGCAGAGCAGTATGCCCACTTGACTCAGAAATGTCTTCAGCCCCAGCATGTAGTTTTATGTATAGGAATCATTTCAATGAAGTAAAACTTGGCATTTCTATGTTCCAGGTTTACTGGAGACAAGGCCAGTATGATACTTAGAAAGAAAATGCCCCCCAAATGGAGTGGCACTATTAGGAGGTATGGCTTTTTTGGAGTAGGTGTGACATTATAGGAGGAAGTATATCAATGTGGGAGTGAGGTCCCATTTGCTAGAGCTACTCCCAGTGGGACAGTTCACTTCCTGTTGCCTTTGGATCAAGATGTAGAACTCTCAAGTATCATTTCTGCCAATATGCTGCCATACCCCCAGCCTCCACACTCTTACCATGATGGTAATGGACTAAACCTCTGAAAATAAAAGATGCTCTCTCAACTAAATGTTTTCCTTTATAAGTGTTCCCATGATCATTATGTCTCTTCACAGAAATAGAAACCCTAAGACACACAGTCATTCTCTCCCCGCCTTGTTCAATCACTGGTTTCCAGTGAGTGTTACTGTTGGGCAGAACTCATTCTTCTTCTAAATGTACTGTGCCCTGTCCTGTCCTATTCTGTATCTAATCTACATGCATACATACTCCATATTACAGTCCAGGTTACATCTTATTCTAATGTACTCTTTAGGCAATGGCAGTCATACAATGTCAATGTAAATAGTGTCCAATGAGAACTTCCATATGTTTAAGCATACTAGTAATTCCTACAAATATTTTTCTCAATCATTGGCACGTAGAAAAGATAGACATTGTTGCATGGCTTTTTGAAGTCTGTTTGAGTTGCCATACTCAAAATCTTTACCACGGACAAAGACTGACCCTTAATCAAGAATTTTTTGGCAGTGGATACCAGCTGGGAGACAGAAAATTAGTTTTCACCAATATAGGGATATTGGTTATATAAATTGCTCTTCACCAATATAGGGATATTGGTTATATAAATTTCTCTTCACAGCAGGGACCATGTCCATCTACCTTTCAATGTTTTTTTCCTTTTTGGTGTGTGTGTGTGTGTGTGTGTGTGTGTGTGTGTGTGTGTGTGTGAGAGAGAGAGAGAGAGAGAGAAGAGAGAGATTTGCTATTTACTTATTTATTGACTGCTTTTATTTTATTGGACTTTTTTGTTTGCTTTTGCTATATTTTATTTTTTATGTAGCTGTATTTTTTAAATAAAAAAAGAAAATAAAATTTGAATGTGGAGACATGGAGAGGCTATGGGAGAAGTTGGGAAGGGGAAAGATGTTGAGGAATGGCCGTTTTAGCAAATTTATAAGGACAAAGTCTATTTTTGTTTTTTGGCTGACAGCTAGAATTGTATTGACTGGCTGTATATGGTAAAAAAGCATTTTAGTATGATACACAGTATCCTTAAATGGAAATTCAGTTGAAGAAATAACACATCACTGGGTAAGATAAGAATCATGAAATGTGAAGACTAGACTCTATCAAACAACTAATTATCCTAGTCTTGTAAGAACACTGTGAATTCGTCCTGAAGGTGTATTCTTCAAGGTATAATCTTGCTTTGGGGAAAGAAAGTAGGCAGCAAGGAGACTCATGAATCTGTAAACTGTGGTGGGTATAGGCTAGGTAGGTGTGACTATGCTGAGATGCTGTCAATAACATCATGCTTCTCCATGCTTCTCCTTCGTGGACTTTGTAGAGCCATTAAGCCGAGCATGAACCTTCTATGATTAGTGCCAACCTGAATATGCATGTGACAGCTGTTGCTAGCAGAGACAAAGTTTACCTATGGCTTTAGGAAGCTAAAGCTTTTAAAGTAACTCTGTGACAACTATAATACTTTTATTTTTGTTCTGTTACATTTGTTCCCTAATGATGAATACCTACCGAAATTTTTAACTGATCTTCAGCTTTTCATAACATTACTTCCCTATAATGACTTTTGTGTAGTTAAACAACTGTATTCATTTTAGTAATGTTTTCATAATCTCAAGCTGTTAAATTGTTTATGAAATGTTTATTAAAGTTTTAAGTAATAATAGACATATTAGATGTATTGTTAGTAAAAGTGAACAAGTGACTTAGAGGATAGATTAAGCACGAATGTTGGATAATAAAATATTTCAGTGATATGACAAAATTATATAATAAAAATGTTATAGACCTTCATTTTTGTCAATTATAGGAGAAATGATTATTGGATCAGAAAAAAATGTTAACAGTCTTGGGATATTTTAAATTTAATCAGTAATATGGATAGTTTTTCATGGATTAAGTTTGGATAAAACAATAGACAAAATCATAAGTCACCATTTAATTCATTATATTTTTAAATTCACACACACATAACCTATTTTAAACTTTGACTATGACATTGTTTTATCTGGAGTTTGTGTTATAAATAACTTTCATGTTTCCACTATAATCTTCCAAAGACACAAAAATAGGGAAAATGTATTGAAATAATTATGATCTGATGATTTGTATTTATCTTTGCTTTATTATAATTTTAATATTGTCTGTGTAGTTGGTGGCGTAATTTTTTTGTATTTTAATAAGACGCTTTTCAAACCACATTATATAATTTCTCCAAATCTAATTTTCAGCCATCTGACAAATATAAGCTCCTTCATAAGATCCCCACATCTATATCTTTGGTCTTTATTCTCCTCCTTTTACTTTATTCCTGGCTATTGGACAGACGCTTTGCTGTGCTCTTTCCATGTTTTCTGTTGTGCCATTTTCCTCTAACAAACTATTAGCTTGAATTCTCTATGGACTCATTAGTGTGTTTCCTTATTAAAATATGTCCTTACCCTACACTTTGCAGATTCAATTTTATGTGAACTTCTAAAATATGGTAAACTTGACATTTTACTCACAGGGCAAAAAGGCTTTGCATGGGATACACATTTGTTCTTTATACATTTTAATGAAATAAAGTTCACTCTTAAAAATATAAAGTATTTTGAGATAAAAATGTATATTACTGTTTATTTTTCTTTAGCATAAACAACAATAGGTTTAATTGTATTTATTGTGTGTTAAGCATACTTGTGTGTAGATGTTTTTATTACATTTATTACATTTTATTACATATATTAAGCTTGTTTTTACCTCTTTCAATACTCTCTCCCATCACGCTACCTCCATGCCAGCTTGTTCCCTTTCTTACCATAGCAGCCTCTTCTCTGCTATATGTCACATATTCTATGACTCTCTTTCCTTTTATGGTACATTTTCTTCTCTCTCGATTTACTACATCTCCATGTTTTATGTACTTTTGTGTAATTTATTTGGTGGTGTGCTACAAATAATGGCTCTCAAGTTTAGTGACCACTGGTGCTGTTAGGCATGAGTACACTGAGATGTTCAAGTGAGTCGACAGCACATGCCAAGAGAAATGAGTGCACAGCAGGGATGTATGGATCAGTTGGAGAAAACACCTTGAGCACAGGAAACACTGTCCTTACCAGAGATGAGCATTCTTTCACTAGTCTTTAAGGCAGTATTTGTGGAGACTTCAAAATACATTGTTGTGTTTTGAATTACACGAGAATTAATTGTAGTAACTTTGGTACTTTGTAGTCAGATTCTGAATGTGTTTTAATGGTGGAATCAACTCATTTTGCAAAACTGAAATCACAGTATGAATAAAACAAAGCAAAACCAGAAATACAACTATTCTCTAGGTGAGGAAGACTGGAAAGATGGACATACCCTTCATTGAGCAGAAAAAGCTAAGCAAGAAACAGGTTTGCTCAAAGATATTACCATTTGGCACTGAGACTATTGCATTACTAAGACTTTCAAATATCCACAGGAATGGGCTTCATATGTGTGCACATAGATATAAATCTGGAATTCAAGCATGACACAGGCTTACTTATAACCATAAATTCACTTCTTTTGGTCTAAGCTTTTCATTTTCATGTTATTATGTCTAGACCAAGTACTTTATCTAGCAGAACGAAATACATTTTAACATCTGTTTTTATCATGTACTTGATGGGCAATCAATACTCCTGAAAACCGCTTATCCAAACAAATGCATATTTTTTTTCCTTCAGGAATTGGTTACAGCAAATTTACTGTTGCAATATGAAAACAATGCATTGTGCTCTCATCCGATAAACTTGTGATTCTCAAATGACTCTGAAAGGTCACAACTGATGTGACTAGTAACAAGCTATGAAATTTTCTATCTGCTATAGATTTAGTCATCCAAAGATAGGTGAATCAAAATGATATTGAAGTCTTTAAAGGATGTATAAAGGGCATAATAGGCTTCTGTTTATTTTAGATGTCACAAAACATAAATCTATGCTCTCAAGGTCTAAATGAAGTGTTTTTTCTCTCTGAAACAAAAATAGATAGCAGACCACATGAGTCAGTAAGTATACTTAATCCATGTATTAAGTCTTAATTTCTTCAGATCTATAGTCTGTTTATTCTTCTAAGAATCTGATGAACCTTTAATCAATTGAACATCTTTACAAACATAGATTTAAGTTTCATCTCTGCGGGAAATTACTTAGGAATTGTTTTAATTGCTTTAAGAATCTCATCACCCTGCTGGTTTACCCTTCACAGCTATTTATAGCTGCTTGCTTTAAAACATTAACTATGGAACCCCTGCAAGACTTCTCATGTCTTAACAAGTCTCCAGGGGCAATATAGAATTATATAGTAGGCACTAAATCCATTAGTATGCACACTAAAGAATACCATGGAGGAACCTGTCTTCACATCTTACAGTGAGCAAGTTCAGATGAAACAAACCTCTCAGTAACCACATGTACAATTCACTAAGTACAGTCATTTTTCTGTGGATATGTTTCAGGTATGTATTGCTGAGCAACAAAACTCTTGAAAAACTCAGTGACTTGAACTGTAATGTGTTAATTCTTTGTTTGTCACCAACTGTTTGTGGTTTATGAAGCTCAAGCTGAGTAATTTCTTCCCACCTATTAACTAGCAGATTCAGTCACAGGGGAAGGGGCTCAGGAAAGGGTAAAAACCAAATGAATTTAAATAAACTCTCCCTCCAGGTCTCTGCATAGTAGCTCCTAATTAAAATCAAATGAGAAATTTTTGCTTTTAAACAATACTGGGAGCTTCTAGATGAAGCTTGGCAAGATGGTAAGCCTCTTTGGAGATTTATCTAAAATTCTGCTTTCATGAATGTCTCCTTATGGTCATGTCTCCTTAGCCTAACTAATCCCTTGGTCACAGTCAAGATCAGTAAAATAGGAACTACAAAAAGGATAATGTGGAAGCCATTATAGGTTTGGCAAGTGACGGCTCTAGAGGAGATCCCAGGTGTCCACGGGGATGTCCCCAGCTAGGTCCTTGGGCAGCAGAGGAGATGGTGCCTGAACTGGCCTTGTCCCATAGTCACACTGATGAATATCTCAAATATCACCATAAAACCTTCGTCTGGCAATGAATGGAGAAAGAGAAAGAGACCCTCATCAGAGCAACGGACTGAGCTCCCAAGGTCCAGTTGAAGAGCAGGAGGGAGAAGATGAGCAAGGAAGTCAGGACTGCGAGGGGTTGGTCCACCCACTGAGACAGTGTGCCTGTTCTAATGGAAGCTCTCCAAATCCAGCTGGACCAGGACTGAACAAGCATGTGATCAAACCACACTCTCTGAATGTGGCTGCCAATGAGGGCGGACTGAGAAGCCATCGATAATGGCACTGGGACCTGTTTCTACTGCATGTACTGGCTTTTTGGGACCCTAGTCTATTTGGAAGCACAGCATCCTAGGCCTGGACATAGATGGGAGGGCCTTGGACTTCCCACAGGACAGGATACCCTGCCCTCTCTTAGGACTGGAGAGGGAGGGAGGTGGGGGAGTGGGGGAGTGGGAGGGGAATGGGAGGAGGGGAGGAAGTGGAAATTTTGAATGGAAAAATTAATATATATATATTAAAAAGAATTTAAAAAGAGAATAAATTAAATGTTGGGAGGTGCTGTTCACCATGGACTACCAATGACAACGAGTGTTCACTTTTCATACACAGATACACACACACACACACACACACAACTCACTATGTAGCCTTGGTCAACCTGCAACTCACTTAGTATATCATAATGGGCTAAAATATTACAGGAATTGGAGTGCTAGGATTAAAATTGTGTGCCACCTGTTTAAATGCTTTTATATCTTTATACCAACTATGTCCAAACAAATAATTTTATTTATAATAAAGACTTTCCACATACATAAATGAACTTATTATGTTGATCGATGTATTTAAATAAAGTTTTAAAATAGAAAAATGCCATAATTTTATGATAATTGAAATAGTGGGCTAATAATAAATGTTCCTTGACTGATAAATGATATCTAAAACAAGCAAACAGCTGTAATCGATGCAAAGTCACTCATTTGATTTTCACACTGAATAAATTTATATTATTGAATTTGTATTTCATTTACGCTTGTTATTCCCTTAGCAGAAACTTGTACTTCCATTACACTTTCAATATACCAACATTTTCATGATGATCCAAAATAAAATGAATTAGTTAATATGTATTAAAATGAATAGTTCACAAAACCAATAAGCAGCTTTCTATATAGTTATATAGGATAATTATGCAACATCAAACTTTAATTTAAATTTGGTCATTGACATTTGTTTATTATTTAAAATTAATATTTGATTTTTAATTGTGTATGTGTGTCTGAGTTTGTGCATTTGTCTGTGTGGGTGTCAGTGTTTTATGTTAAGTTCTACCATGTGCACAACTTGTTTCAGGTGTTGAGGCTGGGGACAAATTTTGGGAGTCAGTTCTCTACTTCTGCTGTGGGTCTCAGAGATTGAATTTATATTGCTAGGCTTGTGTGACAGTTTTCCACTTAGTCATATAAGTAGAGCTAATTTTTGAAAATGTATTTCATTGTTCTGTTCAGTGCACGTGTGTTTGCTTGAGTATATGACTGTTAACCATGACCTGGACTGCTCAAGGGAGTCAAAAGAGGAAGATGGGTCCCCTGAAATTACAGACCAGTTTTTGAGTCTCCTGATGTAAGTTCTGGGAACTGAGCCCAGCTCTTCTGTAAGAGCAACAAGTACTCTTAACCACGGAGCTATCACCTGAGTCCCTAATTTTTATATTGAAATACTCATTTCTTCTTTGGGTTGAAATGTAAATTCAGATCTGTAATTTAGTGTATTTCTCTAGAATGGCAGGGAAGACGCATTTAGATGAGTTGATCTGTATCTGAATATTGCAAGTGAGAAGAACAGAATAATATCTGGATTTTGAATAATTTTATATTTTAGAGAACAAAAGAAGAATCAGAGAAAGGAGAAAATGTCTCAACTACATTTGTTTCAGTAGAATGAAGAACTTATATTTATGTCTGAACACTTAACTTGTACTTTCAGGTCAGCACTAATAGAATTTTTTAGGAAAACCTCAAAGATTAAAAATATGTGAACTAATTTAATTAAACAAGTTTTATAACAATAAAAATTTGCCTCATAAACTGTTAAATACATTGTGGTTGAAAATCATCCATCCATTAAACCATTTTATTTTCTCAAAGAATATTACAGGGAAGGAACTGTCTAGAATGTATTATATATTTATATATATATATATAATACACATTTGTAAACATAATATACACATACATACTTGTATATATGTAACATATGCATTGTATATGTAACACATCACACATATATTTGCATAAAGGTACATACTAATTACTTATTGTATCTCTCATAATTTCACATTAATTCTATATCAAATATTTACTGAGGATGGAAAATATGAATGCTCAACACCAGAGGTTACATGACCAACCACACACATAATGTATTTAAATAAGAACACAGAAATTAAATGCAAAATATGTCAGTGGCATTTATATTTAAAATAAAGTCATAAAACGTAAGACTGATGATGCTACACTAAGCCAGTTATAAGTGTATGATATTCTTGGATCTATTTTTTGGCAAAGTAATAGTACATGATTCTTTAACATACTCACTACTTCTGAAAATCAAGGATTAATACAAAGAACTTAGTCCCATTTAATAAAAATAAGATGTAAAATTATGTCTCAAGCTGTTATTAAAATGATTGTTTGCTGGGTGATGGTGGTGCATGTCTTTAATCCCAGCATTCAGTAGGCAGAGGTGATATATGTGGATAAAGACAGAGACCCACATCAGAGCACTGGACTGAGCTCCCAAGGTCCAGTTGAAGAGCAGAAGGAGGGAGAATATAAGCTAGGAAGTCAGGACTGCAAGGGGTTGGTCCATCCACTGAGATAGTGTGCCTGATCTAATGGGAGGTCACCAAAGTCAGCTGGACTGGGACTGAATGAGCATGGGATCATAATGGACTCTCTGAATGTGGCTGACAATTGGGGCAGACTGAGTAGCCAATGATAATGGCACTGGGATTTGTCTCTACTGCATGTACCAGCTTTTTGAGATCCTGGTCTATTTGGATACACACCTTCCTAAGTCTGAATGGAGCAGGGAGGGCCTTGAACTTCCCACAGAGCAGGGTACCCTGCCCTCTCTTAGAACTGGAGGGGGAAGGGAGGGAGAGTGGTGTAGCGGGAGGGAAATGGGAGAAGGGGAGGAAGTGGAAATTTTGAATGGTAGTATATATAAAGCAATAAAAGATAAAAATAATAAAATAAAATGATTGTTTGCTGGGCAATGGTGGTGCATGTCTTTAATCCCAGCACTTGGGAGGCAGAGGCAGGCAGAACTCTGAGTTTAAGGCCAGTCTGGCATATTAGAGCTAGTTCCAGGACAGGCACCAAAGCTACAGAGAAACCCTGTCTTGAAACACTCTCTTCTCCCACCCCCCAAAAAAGATTGTTCAAACATTCTGAGTACAAGTCAAATATTTATTATTTCATACTTAATAAATATATCTTGTAGTATATTAAAAACCTAAAAGTATTAATTCTTGCAATGAAGCAAAACAATTGTCATTTTGAAAATCTTTTCCTGGAGAAGGTTATCTTAATTTGCATAAGGGATCAGTGTAAGTTATTGACAGTGATGGAACTAACGTATACAGATCTTTCTTAACGGATGGCTACTTGGCGATCTGTTAATGTAACATAAGGTGAAAGCAAAAACTGCCAAAAAATGCACATAACAGACTGAACCTACTGAATAGTGAAATTATTACAGTCTAATGTAACCATTTCCGAACACTTTCATTAAACCACAGCTGAGGCAAATTACGCTAAGGAAAGCCTGTTTTATAATAGTCTTACATATCTCATGTACACACAGATACTCATTTCATATACATGATGGTATTAACATGAGCAAAATATCCAAAAACTTTTGGTAAAACAGTATATTGCAAGTCTGTACCAGTGATTCACTCCCGAAATCGCTTGACTGCCTGGAGTTCTGCCATTGATACAGAGGGCACTGACATCCATAGCTTTAGTGTGGGTGATGATCCAAACTCAGAGATGAAAACAATACGTAATATGGATCATTTTACAAAATGCTTCAGTGTAAAAGTTATAAATGTTCATGTTTTATGAAGTTAGGGTTGGCTGGACAGTGGTGGTGCACACCTTTAATCCCAACAGTCAGAAGATAGAGGCAGGTGGTCTCTGAGTTTGAGGCCAGACTGGTCTACACAGTGGGTTCTAGCACAGGCTCTAAAGCTACACAGAGAAATGTTGCCTTGGAAAACCAAAAACAATCAAATAAATAAACAAACTAAAAAAAAGGGACAGTCTTTTACTTTGTGTGCAAGACTATGAGTGTGTTCATGTATGTTATGTGTTTGCATGTGTTATGAGTGAGTTTGTGTGTGAGTGGAATGTGTTTGTGTGTGTGCAGATGCACTGGCCTGTGCAGGTATATACAGAGGCTAAATGTTAAAGTCAGGGTGTCCTTCTCAGTGGCTTCCCCAGCTGTAGTTTCTGGCATGGATAGCCCATGTCTGCTGTAAAGTTTAACCAGTGAGCCCTGAAGATCTGCCTATATGATTCCCAATGCAGGGGTTGTAATTAGATGGAACCACATTAGGCTTTTACATGGTGTATAGGATCCAAATTCCAGTTCCCATATTTGTGCAGCAAGTGTTTTCCCAGTACATTATATCCTTAGTCAGGAACACTTTTAGATAAAGTAGATAAGCTAGTCTCCATGCACATACATGATGCAAAATCAAGTTTACGATATAACAAAGTCAGGGGCTTGAGAACTGCATTATCTAATGGAGACAGGCTGGGTACTGTACAGTGGTAGAGGCATAGAAAAAGTATCATTCAGCTCTCATTAAAATCAATCATTAAGAACAATCGAACTTACCGGAACATAAGACCCAGGAAGAGTCATTTCTACTGCAGGCATCAAATATCACACAGAATGTTCTCTGGGTTTATCCAGCAGGATTTTTATTTCCCTAAATCATTGTACATTTCTACATGGGATAAGTCATATAATTTCTTGCCCTTGAAATTTTAATGATCTGTCATTAAACTGAACTCAAAATAAATTATATCTCAATTGGGAGGAGGACTCCTGTGCTTTGATGTGTGGTCATTCGGTGAGAAGTCCAGAAGTGATACAGCAGTACCATAGGTAGTCTTAGTATTATTTTAAATTCTGAGAAATCTCCATAAATATTGCAATAACAGCTATACTAGTTCATACTCCTCCAACAGGAAATAATTTCCTCTACTCATCCTTGCCAGAATTTGTTCTCAGATTTCTTTTGATATCCATTCTGAGCAGGGTGAAGGGCTATCTCACAAGAATTTTCATCTTCATGCTCCATATTGACTAGGTGTGTGATTTTTCTGTATGTTTCTTCTGTATGAAACCATTTGCAAGGGATACATAAACATGTCAGCAATGTAAGTTTTCCCTCCCTCTTCTCCCCCCGAGTCCCTCACCTTAACCTTCTCTCTTCCACCCCCACATACCCTCCTTATCTTTTCTCTTTAGAAAAGTACGGCCTCCCATTTATTCCAGTCAAATACAGCAAAATAAGTTGCAGTAAGGCTACGCTCCTCTTCTCCTGTTGAGGATAAAGGATACAATCCACTATGAGGAAAGGGTTCAAAAGGGAGGTAACAGAGTCAGAGACATCTTCTGCTCCCTCTGTTAGGAGTCCCACAAGAATACCAAGCTACATAACTGTAACAATTATGCATAGGTCCTATGGTCAGTCCTATTCAAGTTTATCAGCGAATCAATCCCACACCAGTTATGTTTTAAGGGGTTATTTATTTTGGGGGGTAAAACTTACATACACCATAAACCGTCAGGAAGGGAGCCTAGTCGCAGGAGCCGGGAGCAGGAGCCAGGAGCAAGCACCGGAACCAAGAGCCGGAACCAAGAGGGCCTATTCCGGATATGCTTCTCTTTTTAAAAGAGAAATATACCACGCCCCAGTGGGCTGGTATTTCAGCAGCTATTGGCTGACGGAGCGGAAGTCGCTCCCCGCTGCACTGTGGGCTCGTATTTCAGCGACTATTGGTTGAGGCAGCGGAAGTTACTCCCACAACACCTCCCCCTTTTGTTTAAGTAAGAGAGTTCTAAGCCTACTACGAAATTATATACAGTAAGTACAAACCTACACAATTATATACAATAAATACAAATATCCTATTCTAACTAGCTTAAGTCTTGTATAAGAAATAACTTGGCCACGTCATGAAAAGAAAGTAACTACGTTTATATAATCTTCAATCCCATCAAAGATCTGAGAAGGGAAATAATGTTACCTGAGTAATTAGGAAGTGCAATCAAACTTCCAGAACATGTAACAAATCACATAGACAATTGGCTACCTGGGCAAACACCCAAAATCACGTTTGCAGCGTTGAAGCAACCAACTTTGGCTAAGGCCTAACGTAACTGACATACCATTTTCAAAGGCAAGGAACTTTTCAAAACTATCTTATCCTGTCTTGGCAGGATATGACAGTCCTGTTTTATCCATTTACGGATACTCTGTAACTCTGTCAGTAGTTGAGGTATGGGCATTTCTTTACCCAAAGGCCAGTTCTGCCAAGAAGAAAGGCTCCAGGTGGAGTGTCTTTGGTGCTCAACATTCTCTCGGGAATAGATCAGTGTTGCCAGGAGTGATTGCGTCTCCCTACCACAGAACTCTGAGTTAGATTAAAGGCCATTTTCTACAGCTCTTTGAAGAGGTTGAAGATTATCTATCTATACTGAATATAATGTCTATGTATCTAAAGAACCTGATTAGTCTAATTATAAATGACAAACTTAGATGACTATTGATCTATATTATTCTCAATATCTATCTAACTTAAAGACTGAAATAGTAAACAACTGTGCAATAAATGGGGACAATATGACCTCCAAGTATAAACAATGTGCAAGTATACATTGCAATATGGTAAATATATATATCAATACATAAACAATATATAAGTATCTTAATCAGAGGTAGAAGTGTACAATGCAATATGGTAAAATATACATATATCAATACAATATATATATATGTCAATACATAAAAATATTTTAAACAGAGGTAGAAGCATGCATGCCTAAAATAGTCAACATAATTTAAGTTTGTATCAATATATAAGAATCAATACCAATATATTTGTCTAAAAACAATAACTCACAAGTACAAAGCTATTATCCCATAATCCAATTATCCCTCTTTTTTTTTTTTTTTGATTCCTGCACTTATAAAATTCCTCCCCCAACCCTCAACCCTATACTAATTATAACCAACCCCTAAATGATGTCCCTAAACCCAAGGACAAACTTTACTGGGAGAGGGGACGTCGTTCTCTAGAATTACTTCCAGCTGTCATGGGGGCGACGTTCTTTCTGGGGGATCCTGTGAAAGCAAAATGATGGTTAAATTTCAAGATCAATGTCTTTTAAAATTGCAAATAGTCTCTGAGTATTTTGTGGAGGACTGGCCAGAATGTTGTACAAGATGTGCATCATTTCAGCTAACCACGTTGGAATCGTCTTGTGCAGCTGGTACCCAAAACAGGTCTTGTAGTAGCGCTATCAGTATCATGATGTCATATCAACCAGGTGGAGTTGTTGTTATGGGGCCCCATCTTCTTCCTGGAAACTTCAAATGTCACTGCAGGAAAAACTTATTGTTCATTGTGGAAAACTTAAACATTAATCATATATATTAATCATATATTAATATCATATATTATATGATAATAATAATATATAATCATATATTAATCATATAGACATATACAGACATACATATATTCAATAAAAGACATGATAGATATATTTAATGAAAGGTATGATAGATATGAAGAAAAGTAAAGATGTTTTCTAAACTCATATTCCTTTCTGTCTCATATCATGGCTCTTGACATGAGACAGAGACTCCAGAAACTCTGGGTTTTTCTTTTAACAACAGGCTTGGAATTAGAGAGGGACTGAGCCAGAGTCCAACTCTAAAACCAGCTCTATAAATTTAGAAATATGATTTAGTATATTTTACTTACAGAACCTATTCAGTTTTCTTGATAGTCCTTATTGGGCCATTATTTTCCATCTGTCAGTATTCAGATATCCAGGGTCCCTTGAACTTTTCAAAAATCAGTGTTTTCCTGTGGAGATAAGAACAGAACCCTGCCCCCATTCTATATGTTTTTCTTACCAACTGTATGAATATCATCATTGTGGATGAGCTGTCATTTCTCCTTTCCAAGAGGTTTCTCCTCTTCAAATCGAACCTTTATTAATTTTGATGGTATCCACAATTTTTCTTCTCCTGTGGAAACAAGAGCAAAACCCCTTCCCCAACGTAGCACATCTCCTGGCCTCCATTGAGAGGTCAGCACGTCTTTGAAATAAACAGGTTGGTTTAGTTCAGAAGTTTTTTCCATTATCCAATGCCTCTCTGCTGCTGTTGTTCCTTTCTCATTAGCATTAAGAAAATTCAAGGTTAATAAAGCATTATGCAATCTATTTCTGGGGGTATCTTTCGTCCCTTTCTGTTTGTTTAGCATATCCTTTATAGTACGATTTGATCTTTCTATAACTGCTTGACCTGTAGGATTGTATGGTATACCTGTAACATGCTTAATATTATAATAAGCAAAAAATCGTTTCATTTTCCTAGATACATAAGCTGGACCATTATCTGTTTTTATTTGTGCAGGTATACCCATAATGGCCATAACTGCTAATAAATGTGTGATTACTGAGTCAGCTTTTTCTGAGCTTAAAGCGGTTGCCCACTGAAAGCCTGAATAAGTGTCAATGGTGTGATGTACATATTTTAACTTGCCAAATTCTGGAAAGTGAAACACATCCATCTGCCAAATTTCATTCCTTTTAATACCCTTTGGATTAGTCCCTGCAGGCAATGGTGTTTGGTTATAAAAAGAGCAAGTAGGACATTTCTTTACAATCTCCTTAGCTTGTTGCCATGTAATAGAAAACTCTTTTTTCAAGCCTTTGCTATTGACATGATGTTTTTTATGAAATTCAGATGCCTCCAGCACACTACCAATCAATAATTGATCAATATCTGCATTACCTTGTGCTAGAGGACCTGGCAGACCTGTATAGGATCGGATATGCGTTATATACATAGGGCAGAGCCTGTTTCTGATCATGTCTTGTACCTGGATAAACAATGAGGTCAGTTCTGTATCATCAGGTATAAATTCAGCAGTTTCAATATGCAAAATAACTCTTTCTGCATATTGTGAGCCAGTAATTATATTAAGAGGTTCTTTAAAATCCCTAAGCACCATAAGGATGGCATATAATTCTGCTTTCTGGACAGAATCATAAGGACTTTGTTCCACTTTACTCAATTCTTCTGATTTGTAACCTGCTTTCCCTGATTTATTAGCATCGGTATAAAATGTATGGGCTCCGGTTATTGGAGCATCACGGACAATTCGAGGGAGGATCCAAGAAGTTCTCTTTATAAAGTTAAGTCTCTTGATTTTTGGGTAATTGTTATTGATTTCTCCCAAAAAATTAGCACAAGCTCTTTGCCATGGTTCATTGTCTTCCCACAACTTTTTTATCTCATCAGCAGTGAAAGGCACTATAATTTCTGATGGGTCTATACCTGCTAATTGACGAAGTCTCAATTTTCCTTTTATAATCAATTCAGAGACTTTTTCCACATAAGTTTTTAATTTTTTACTTGGTTTGTGTGGTAAAAAAAATCCATTCTAAAATAGTATCTTCCCTCTGCATTAAAATTCCTGTAGGAGAAATTCTGGAAGGCAATATAACTAGAACGCAACTAAAATTTGGATCCACCCTATCTACATGTGCCTCCTGTAATTTTTCCTCAACCATCATCAGTTCCTTTTCTGCTTCAGCTGTTAACTCTCTGGGACTATTCAAATCTTTGTCACCATCTATGGTTTTGTTTAAATGAATTATTAGATCAGGTGTTATCCCAACAGCTGGTCGTAGACTGGAAATGTCTCCTAATAATCTTTGAAAGTCGTTAAGCGTTCGTAACCGGTCTCTCCTGATTTGTGCCTTTTGAGTCTTAATTCTTTGTAAGCCTATTTTATAACCTAAATAATTAACAGAATCTCCTCTCTGAATTTTTTCAGGAGCAATTTGCAATCCCCATTTAGGTAATACTAGTTTTACTTCTTCAAACAGCCTTTCTAAGGTATCTTTGTTTTGATCAGATATCAGGATATCATCCATATAGTGGTATATTATAGACTTAGGAAATTGCGTATAATTTTCAATGGTTTGCTTACAAAATATTGGCACAGGGTGGGAGAGTTCAACATTCCCTGTGGGAGGACGGTCCACTGGTACCTCCTTGCAGGCTGAGAGTTATTATAGGTAGGCACTGTGAAGGCAAACTTTTCTCTATCTTTTTCTTGTAATGGTATAGTGAAGAAACAATCTTTCAGATCAATAACTATAAGAGGCCATCCCTTTGGTAACAGGGAGGGCAGAGGAATTCCAGATTGCAGAGGGCCCATAGGTTGAATAACCTTGTTGATAGCTCTAAGATCTGTCACCATTCTCCATTTACCAGATTTTTTCTTAACAACAAACACAGGAGAGTTCCAAGGGCTGGTAGATTCTTCTATATGTCCAGCATCTAATTGCTCTTGTACCAGCTGTTCTAAAGCCTGTAACTTTTCCTCAGCTAAAGGCCACTGTTTAGTCCATATTGGTTTCTCAGTCAACCATTGTAGAGGCATGGCTGTTGGTACCTCTGAAGGGCCATCAGTTGTGTTGTGTTCTTGTATAGCTCTAATGGCTGGTTTCCGCCATCTGTAATATCTTGTAATATTGTCCTCAGAAATATGGGCTCTGGAAGCAGCAGGAATGTTAATTTGGGTATTCCATTGCTGCAATAGGTCACGGCCCCATAAATTCACTGCAATATTTGCTACATATGGCCTTAGTTTTCCTATTTGTCCGTCTGGACCTATACAGTTGACCCATCTCGTGCTTTGTCTTACTCGAGATAGGGTTCCAATTCCTAAGAACTGAATATCTACCTCCTGAAGAGGCCAATGCGGATGCCAAGACTCTGGTGTAATGATACTTACATCCGCACCTGTGTCCAGTAAGCCAGTAATAAGTTTGCCATTTACACACACTCTTAGCTGTGGCCTTTGTTCATTTATAGAAGTCTGCCAGAATATTCGTTTACTTTGTCCTCTTAGATTTCTTGATTCATTCACCACATTTAACTCATCCTTCAGGCCGTTATTGCTTTTAACAGCAGGCATGGGGCATTCTAATTTCCCTGAAGAGGCATGTTCTCTGCAGTGATCGGAAATGACTGGACCACATTTGCCATGGGGGCCTTCGAGAGGCCCCCTATTGAGTTTCCCGATGGCAACGGGTTGCCCTGTTTATCTCTTGTTGACCTACACTCATTCGTCCAATGCCTGCCCTTTCCACATCTCCTACATAAACCTGAAGGCTGAGTCCTCCTATTCCTGTTATTCCTAGAAGAGGCATTATTCCTGGACTTCCATTGTCTGCAGTCCCTTTTCATGTGTCCCATTTTGCCACAATGAAAGCATTTTGTAATCTGATGTCTCCTTTTACCTTTGGAAATTGCTTCTTGTACCCATGATTCATTGCCATAATCAAATGTATCAACATTCATTGTATGTAAAACCCATTCGTCCAAAGGCGCTGATCTGAGCTTTAAAGGCCCCAGGATCCTTTTGCATTCTACATTGGCATTCTCATAAGCCAAAGACTCAATTACTATATTTCTTGCTTCTGGATCAGGTATCCCTATTTGTACAGCCTTAGTTAGTCATTGCAAAAAGTCACTAAAGGGTTCTCTCTGACCCTGTTTGACCCTGACATATGATTCTACTCTCTGACCTGAGTCTTGAACCCTGTCCCAGGCCCTTAGAGCTGCTGTAGCACATATGGATAAAATGTTTTCATCATAAAGAGCTTGTTCCTGAGGATCAGAGTAAGGTCCTTCCCCTAGAATTTGTTCCAGAGAAACCTCAATTCCTTTCGCTGATTCTTGTTGTTGTAAAAGTCTGGCCTCTTGTTTGAACAGGCATTTGAAATGCCATAAAGGTCCATTCTCAAGGACAGCTGATGTGAGCTGGTTCCAATCTTTAGGGGTGGCCCTGTTGCTCAGAGCCCAGGATTTTAACATCTCCCTAACAAAGGATGAATGTAGTCCATAATTCACAATTGCTTGTTTAAATTCTTTCAGATCATTCATACGTATAGGCTCCCATGTATGTTCTTTAATGACCTTAGGGTTTTTGGAGCCAGTTATCTTTTCTGATGTTATTACTGGAAAGGCAGGTATAACTCTATGTAGACTGAGAGTTTTTTGAGGTGAAGGTTGCCTTTCTACCTTTTGCTCCTGTTCATCAGAGTCTATGATTTCCTCAATCTTATTAAATCTGCTCACCATTGCCTTCTGTAAGTCCTGAATCTCCTGTCCAGTATTATGCTCCAAAGCCTTCATTAACGATTCTAAGGCATGGAGCTTGTCCGTCAGAGACACGATATCCTCCTTGGACATAATACTCATGGCATGTACTGTGCCTTCTTGTATGGAAATCCTGTCAATTAATCTATCATACCCTTTTGATAAAGTCCGATTTTCACATTCAATGGTTATAATCCTCTCAGCTAATGTTTCAGCACTTACAGTCATGGACTGGAGGTTATGCGTCATTTTGGTTGTCCCCTCCTCCAGGGCAGTGACGCTCCCTTCTAAAGAAGCAATATCAGACTGTACCTTCTTGATATTTTGGCCAGTTGACCGAGTCATATCAAACAAAGATCTATTCTCCTCCTTGAGAACTCCAAACTCTGATCTAGTCTCCTGCTTGAAAACTCCAAACTCTGATCTAGTTTCCTCCTTGAAATCTCCAAACTCTTTTTTGAGGAGGTTGGTATCAGTCTGAATTGTTCTTAAGGTTTTAATCTCTGCCCTCAGCATTGTAGATTCAGTCTGTAAGGACTGTATCTTTCTTATAAAATAGCCAAACACCAGAAAAGCAACAGATCCCAGGAATAACAAAGTAAGAGGAATATCTGAGACATCCTTCAGAATATCCTCCATAGCGCAACTGAAAAAACCATTGAACTTTTGGATAGTAATATTTTCCGACATTTTCAATCAAAGGAAATTGTACTTGTATGTATGTATGTATGTATGTATTTTCAACCGAAAAGAAAAATCTTACCTGTAATGACCGTTGCCTGCCAGTAGGAGGTGGGGCACACCTGAATCCACGTGGCAGTGGTGTTGATTGAGGAAGTAAACTCTAGAATATATACACTCAAATCCAGAGGTTAAATCCACAGATCACAAAAGGTCAGAGAGCTTATAGTGGCCAATAAACAAGGCAATAAACAAGGCCCTGCTGCTCTGTTCAACCGGATGCAGAGGGTCGTGACACAGCCACTGCGCTGTTGCTAAAGAGGCCTAGTGCTTTGGGCCCCGTGTCCCTGTGCTGGGATTAAGGGTCAAGCTGCTTGCAGCACTCCTAATCAGTTATGGCGGATGGCAGGGGTTTCAAACAGCTTGCTGGAACTTCAAAGGGAGCTTGCGCTGTGAGCTCTTTGACTCACGTTGCAAGGAGAAATTTAAAAATCCGTGCCGAACAGGGCAAAGTAAGCCGGCAAAGACTGTCCGGACCTGTGTATCCTGGGAGGCCGAGCTGGGGGTGGGGGGGTGGGGCGGTTCTTAAACCAAACGTTGGGCGTCAATTATCGGCGAATCAATCCCACACCAGTTATGTTTTAAGGGGTTATTTATTTTGGGGGGTAAAACTTACATACACCATAAACCGTCAGGAAGGGAGCCTAGTCGCAGGAGCCGGGAGCAGGAGCCAGGAGCAAGCACCGGAACCAAGAGCCGGAACCAAGAGGGCCTATTCCGGATATGCTTCTCTTTTTAAAAGAGAAATATACCACGCCCCAGTGGGCTGGTATTTCAGCAGCTATTGGCTGACGGAGCGGAAGTCGCTCCCCGCTGCACTGTGGGCTCGTATTTCAGCGACTATTGGTTGAGGCAGCGGAAGTTACTCCCACAACACAAGTTCTCTGGTTTTCCGTTCAGTCTCTGTGTGCACCTCTGAGCTCTGCTTAGTTGTTTATGTGTTTTTTCTTGTGGTCCTTGGACCCCCTGGCTCCCATAATCCTTTCTCCCCCTCTTCCACAGGATTCCCTGAGGTCTGCCTAATGTTTGGCTGTGAGTCTTTGTATCTGCTTTTGTATCAGTTGCTTGGTAAGCCTCTCTAATGACAATTAGGCTAGGCAGTGATCTATGAGTATAGCAGAATATTATTAGGAATCATTTCATTGACTTATTTTTTTTTTTTCTTTTTTGCCTGTCACGTTTGGATCTATCTTAGGTCTCTTGTCTGTCCTGGATCTTAGTTCTCTGGGTCATTGGCAGTGTTAGGGGTGGACTTCCTCTCATAGTTTAGGCTTCAAAGACCTGTCATTCATTAGCCACTCGCATAGGTTCTGTGCCACACCTTTGTCCCTACGTATCTTGCTCGCAGGGAGAATTGTTGGTTAGTGGTTATGTGGCTGGGTGGCGGTTACAGTCCCTCCCCTGGAAGTCTTGCCTACTTACAGGAGAGGACCGGTTCAGGCTCCCTATTGACCCTTGCTAGGAGTCTTAGATAGGGTCGCTCTCAGAGATTCCTGGGAGTTTCCATTGTATTGGGCTCCTACCTCATTACAGAGATACTTATGATTCCAGTTGTCTTTTCCAGCGTTCTTTCCCTCCACCCTCCCCACTACCTAATGCTTCCTGTTCCCATGTCCATCCTGAATTTTTATCTCATTATTATTCCTTAGATGCATGTTTGTTTTCTAACACAAAATTGAAGGGCATGAATCTGGATGGAAGGCAAGGTAAAAGGAATTGGGAACAGCAGGGGAATGGAAACTGTAATCAGAAATAAATGCATGAAAAAATCTATTTTTTAAAAGAATAAAAAATTTCTAAAGTATAATTAATTCAGAAACGTTAAATCGTAGAAATAAAAATAATTTCCCAATAGAACAAACTCAGAAAAAGCAGAAGTGCAGGGAGAATGGGGCTGCCTGGGTTTGAGGCAAACATGACATTGTTTGTGAGAGTACTATGCATTCTGGTTGGATGCTGGCTATGGAATCCGCAGAAGCACTGTGTACTACACACTCAAAAGCTGCAATATACTCTGTAGTGTATCCTGATGTCAGAGCAGCTGTGCTTTCATCATTATTTCAGTCCTTGGAATCATTTCATTGGTTTGTTTTTGATCTGTGTCCTAGAAACTTGGGTTAGAGCTACCATTCTAGTAACTTAATTGTATTGGCATAGAAGGTGTTACTGAGTTTGTTGCTCTCGAGAGGAAAAAGCTTATCTGAAAACAAAATTGATGTCAGAAAATCTTGCAAGTGGCTGAATCTAAGACTGGAATGCAACGTACTGGTAGCAGACCAGGGAGCTGCCGTCAGGTGATGGATTCTAAAGGGGAAAACAATTAACAGATAATCCATTTCTTGGCTGTGTACTAGGAAGCAGTTATTTAACTAACCAGTGCTTTAATTTACTCATTGTTAAATAAAAATAACAGCCAATTCAAGAGGCAAATGAGTTGCAGATGGACATAACTTGTAACAATAGCTGCTCAAGAACAAATACTATCAAATACGGTTGCTATACTAATAGCTATCAAACTTTTACCTATGATTAAATTAGGTGCCCACTGAAGGTGACATTTGCTATGCAAATGTGTGTGTAACATAGTGATACTGGTACTGCAAAAGATAGAATGAAGAAAAATAGATGCAAAAACTCAGTGTAGGCTGGAATCTAACTTCTTCCAATAGTTTTGTTAAAAACCATGCTCTTTTATGTTGTTTTATTTTTATTTTATTTATTTATTTATTTATTTATTTATTTATTTATTTCCCAAACAGGATATATTTTGTAGTCAGGAAGTGCCCAAATTTCGAAGTCTGTTGAATTAATTGTTTGACAGTGACATTAATGTGTATTTGGACAACTGGAAAATAATGTTACCCTGAAAATCTTATAGATTATTTATAAAACTACATCAGTTTCTCATAAATTGCATCTCTGGAGTTTTTCTTACAAGTTAAAGCAGGTTCTTTTCCCGTGCATTATAAGCCTGTTCAAAATGGCATACATTAACTTGTACAAATGTGTTTCTTTGCAAGGACTGCAATATTATCTACTTCCATACACTGCACTTTCTTCTTTTCACTTGACCACAGTCCAAATTCAGGCAATTACAGAATCAGATCATGCAAGATGAAATCTTCTGGGGGACGTACTTATCAGTGACACAGATCTAGTAAATATATGTAAAGACTATGTACGTAGCTACTAGCTACTGAGTATGAAGAGAGTGCAACTTAAGCTAGATAATATAAGCATTGATTAAAGTTGCTAAGGATCCAGCAGTCAATTCACCAAATATAGTAATGTAATGTAGAAATTTGGGATAATTATTTTATTTGTTTTGTTGAAATTTGTTCTCACTTATAGCCCGTGAAAACTGAGGATGAGACATAAAACATAATCTGACACTATATGAAAAAAGTATGGAGATAAGAAAGTGAATTTATATTGTCAAATATAATTTATCATTCCATGTTCAAAAATAAAACATCAAAATATGCACTTGTATATTCCAAAAGATTTATTGTGGATCTTCTTGGCATTGTAAAAATGAAAATTTGAGTTTGCTCTGATGTGGGATAATGCTCTTGTACAGTATAAAGATTTGTTAGTCATATTGGTTTAATAAAACACTGATTGACCAGTACTCAGATAGGAAGTGTAGGTGGGGCAAACATACTAGGACAATTTTGGGAAGAGGAAAGGAAGAGATGCAGTAATCGTCTAGAAGCAGAAGATGAGAACGACACTGAGAAAAGGTACAAAGCTACATGGCTAAACATAGATAAGAATTATGGGTTAATTTAAATTGTAAGAGGTGGTTAGTAATAAACCTGAAAAGAGCCCAAAGAGTTCATAATTAATATACGCCTCTCTGTGTTCATTTGGGACTGAATTGCTGTGGAACTGGGCAAGACAGAAACGTCTGTCTACATTGGTCTAATAGCAGAAATGGGTGTTGAGAATCTAAAGGTTGTATCTGATTGCTGTACCAGAATCTAAAGAATAAAACAGTTTGAATGGTAACATTAGTATTATCTTTGTGGTTGAAAATATAACAATCAAAATGACTATAATAAAAGTAATCTTGGTGCTATATAAATAATTTCACTGAGACCAATAACTTATCCATATTTTAAGAAGTTTTCCAGACGTAGAGGAACAAGTCTTAGCCTCAGAATACAGAACAGATAATAGTGACTGAAGGACAACAGTCTGTTCAAGTACAAAGAACTCTCAACCAAATGGACATTTCTCTTTAGGAAAACTCCCACAAATATTTCAACTGGGTACTGTAACTTGCCCTCCAGCATGTTTTAAATGTTCCTTCTGAGCCAGGTGATGGTGGTGCACGCCTTTAATCCCAGCACTTGGGAGGCAGAGGCAGGCAGATCTCTGTGAGTTTGAGGCCATCCTGGTCTACAAGAACTAGTTCCAGGACAGGTACCAAAGCTACAGAGAAACCTTGTCTTGAAAAAAGTCAAAATAAAGAAAGTTTTTTTTCTGGGAATTGTTACTCAAAATAACTACTCAATGAAAAAAGAAAGGTAGCAATTTTTAAATATTATTTGCTCAAAGTTTATAAGTTTTTGTTGAAAAACGTAATAAATATTATTGAACAAACATAATTACATTTCCTTCAATAAAATAAGAATACATGTGCAAAATAATAAATATTTGTTTTATACAAATTTATACTCTGTCAGGTTGATGATCCAGACCTTTTCCAAGTTGCAATATATACTGGCCGGATAATTATATTAGTAATTTGTTCTAGTGAAAAGCATTATATTTTGCAAGAAAAGTTCATGAGATCATTTCTCTTTGTTAAAGGGGAACATAAAAACATCTCTGTAAGTAAACATATATCACTGAAAAAATAATCATAGAGTTAACAAAATCAAGACTTACAGATTCAGAATTGATAATCAATTATCAATTCCCCATTAACTTGACAGTTTTGCAATTATGAACAATAGACTGATTTAACAAAATGACAATTGAGTTATTGAAGCTTTAATTAGAATGCTATGCTCAGTGCAGCTCTCCCATAGGTTTGGTTTACTTTCAATGGTAAATTAGCACAGCCTAAGCATTAGGGATGTGATTACCGAAGTGGTAAATGCAATTTTGCTGTAAGTCAATAACAGTAAAGGCCAATAGTTTGTGAAGCAAGAACAGTACGTTATTATAGTCTTAATACATTGTTGTGTTAGCTGAGTAGCCCTGCACAAAAATTGAGAGCATAGAACCTACAATCCATTCTTCAATCACTACATATTATATGCTAATAGTAACCATGGCTATCTCAGATTAGGTTCCAAGTCAGACAAGATGAGGTACATCCAGGGTAGAATGAGCTTAAAGTCAATTGCTGAATTCTCTTTTGCAGAGAGCTGGCCAGTGATTATATTGTTTCCATTCAATAACACTTAAGTCAAACCATTGTTGCTTCAGTGTAAATGTTTCTCTCATATAATTCCTTCACTGTTAATGGGTAAGAGTTTAGAAAGGAGGGATCTTTGAAGCTATGGTCTTTGGTATATAGTGGGCATGCTTTAGTTTTCTAAATGATTCTAGTTCAGCCATATCTTTTTTTATATACAGGGTTAAGATGTTTTTGGGAAATACTTTAAGAAACAGTTGCTGGGTCCTGAGGTAGGTTGACGCCCAGTTTCCTGAGAAACTGCCACACTGATTTCCAAAGTGACTGCACAGGTTTGCATTTCCACCAATAGAGGATGAGTGTTCCCCTCACTCCACATCCTCTCCAGCATAGGCTATCATTGGTGTTTTTGAGTTTAGCTATTCTGACAGGTGTAAGATGGTATCTCAAAGTGGTTTTGATTTGCATTTCCCTGATTACTAAGGAGGTTGAGCACGACCTTAAGTGTCTTTTGGCCATTCAAACTTCTTCTGTTGAGAATTTTCCGTTCAGTTCAGTATCCCATTTTTTTAATTGGATTAATTAGAGTTTTAGTGTCTAGTTTCTTGAGTTCTTTGAATATCTTGGAGATCAGACCTTTGTCTGATGAGGGGTTGGTGAAGATCTTCTTCCAATCAGTAGGTTGATTTTGTCTTACTGACAGTGTCCTTTGCTTTACAGAAACTTCTCAGTTTCAGGATGTCCCATTTATTCATTGTTGTTCTTATTGTCTGTGCGACTGGGGTTCTACCTAGGATGTGGTCTCCTGTGCCCATGTCTTGTAGACTACTTCCCACTTTCTCTTCTATCAGGTTCAATGTGGTCAGATTAATGTTGAGGTCTTTAATCCATTTGGACTTGAGTTTTGTGCATGGTGATAGATATGGATCTATTTTCATTCATCTACAGGTTGACATCCAGTTATGCCAGTACCATTTGTTAAAAATGCTTTCTTTCTTCCATTGCATACCTTTATCTCCCTTGTCGAAAATCAAGTGTTCATAGGTTTGTGGAATAATGTCCAGGTCTTCTATTCGATTCCATAGGTCGACTTCTCTGTTCTTATGCCAAAACCAAGCTGCTTTCAATACTGTAGCTCTGTAATAGAGTTTGAAGTCAGGGATGGTAATGCCTCCAGAAGTTCCTTTATTGTATAAGATTGTTTTGGCTATCCTGGGTTTTTTGTTTTTCCATATAAAGTTGATTATTGTTCTCTCAAGGACTGTGAAGAATTTTGATGGGATTTTGATGGGGATTGCATTGAATCTATAGATTGCTTTTGGTAGAATTCCCATTTTTACTTTGTTGATCCTCCTATAACTATTACCAAGACAATCTGAGAATTAAAGCTAAAATACTAAAAAGTATTCCTTTGATTGATTGACTGTTACCTGCATTTACCCATCATTTTGCTGTTATTTTGCACAAATTGTGCTTTTATGCAGATTTGTTAACGAGTCTAGGTTGTGCTTGAAGTGTTCCTTCTTTCTTTCTTCTTCTTCTTGTTCTCCTTCCTTCTTCCTCTTCCTCTTCTTCTTCCAAAATAAATAAAATGCTTAAGTACAACACCTTTTATAAAAAATAGGAAAAAACCACAAACATTAAAGAAATACCAACCTATGTATTCAACAAAATTAAAATTTTTTCCATAAGCATGTAGGGTGTGGTATTTTGAAGAAACTGATAAAGTTGATGCCAAACAAATGTTTTGTGTACTGAGTAGTCTACCAACTACAGTCCAAGAATTCTACTCAGCAAGGCTCAGAATAAGAACAGTGTTATATCAGCAAAGGCACTGGTGCCCTGGACTAAATGAAATGGGAAATAGGACAGAATGCTGGAAATACCAAGGTCTGTGAAGGAAAATGAGGTGTAACCTCAACAATGACTCAGTGGTCACTGTGACTACCGAAGGCGCGAGACTGCTTCCTCCTTACTTTTATAGAACAGTGCCCTTGGCTGCAGCGTGCCAGGCAGCCTTCACAGACATTACCCATATGATTCTGCCATACACAGCTGTGAGGCAGGACTATACTGAAGAACTGCTAAGGTGATATTGTTGCCTTTGTGGAGCTGGATGGCCACCATTATATAGAGGATTATTCTACAGGCTTGTAATAATTTATTTTGGTTGCCTTAGAACTCACCATGTATTCATTTTTGATTTCTTCCTTCCATTATTTTTCCTCTTCAGAAATGAAATGCCAACCCTCTTAAGTCCCCATCTTGGGCCCTCAAGGCCCAATCCTTCTAGTTCTCTGTTCAAAGGATAGGGAGCTCTTCCTGTTTCAGGATGAATACTATCTCAAATGCCACTTTTGCTCCCAATTGAGGCTTACTGATATGGTATAAATCTACCTTCTATGCAAGAGGGACAGAAATCTCAGTAGATCATGAAAGACCATAGTAAAATTACTGTCACCTTAAAATGTATATTTTGAGGCTCAATTATGATCTTCCAAATTTCAGGATATTAGGGAGAAGAGGCATCAGAGCTTTTCCTTCTGTCTCTGTCTCTTTTACACACTTCTCCATTCTACCACTCATGTGTATGTGCCACAAAACAGTCATGTTTTGGTGCAACAAGAGGATAGATATCTGCAAGTCAGAAAAAAAACTATCTAGAACTTACCAGATTTTAATTAGAGACTTTCAGCCTCTAAAATTCTGAAAAAAAGTAAATTCGTAGTTTTAAAGCATTATGGTATTTTGTTTTGCCATTCAAAACAAGGAAATTCATGTTTTTATTATGTACATTTTCATACATATTTTGACAGAGACTTCCCAATTCTCTTGAGAAATCAGTATGAGGTTCACATTTACATAGCAAACCAAAACACTTATGAATACAAAAGCTACTCATGTGGTAGTGTAGCTGTCACCTCTTCCCCTATCAAGAAGCAAAAGGGAGAGGTTTTCTTAGAGTAGAAATAATTGTGTGTAAGGAAAAGGTGGATGGAAAACAAATTTTGAATAAATCCTATTCTCAAAAGAAGCAGGATGTCAATTACTTCCCAAAGGCTAAAAGGTGGTTTTTCTAGCAGTTTTATACTTTATTTATCAATAGTGCTGTGAATGAAAGGATTTAAAATTTGTGAAGGAAGTAGTTCTGTTTCTTCAAACCATGTGAATCATGAAAACATGCATATCAGTTTCAGCAATAAAATGAAGAAATACAAAATAAAACATTGATCATAAGTCTTCTTTGAAATAGTTCATAAATCATATGATAATAATCATTATGAATATTTTTTATGTTTAAATTTTAAATATACAACATTTAGAAGTATTTATATCTTCCTTGACTAAATAATTGAAAATACACCTTTTTCTTTTAAATGGTATGGGATTCCTTAAAATTCCACTGAGTCCACTCAGTGCTGCTAGTGCATGCATGGGTACAGTGCCTTCCACAAGGCACCGACTGTGCTCTTTGTATTCATCCTCTTGTCATGTGAATATTGTATCACACAAAATACTGTAATTGTGAATATTGTATGCACAAAACAACTCTCTTATGTGGGTTTTATCAATATTATCCTTATGCACAACCATTAAAATAAGGTCTCTTCCTATAGCTAGGGAATCTGCATAGGACCCGTGTAGCTTGGTCTATTTGTGGGACTCCTAGCAGAGGGGACAGCACCTGTCCCTAACACTTGAGCTGGCTTTGGGAATGTATTCCTCATACAGGGTCTCCTTGCCCAGTCTTAATACAAAGGACAGAGCTTATCCCTACTCAACTTTCTATGTCTTGCTTTATTGACACCCATGGGAGGCCTGCTCCTTTCTGAACAGAAACAGAGGAGTGGATTGAGGGGTGGGCAGAGGAGAAGTGGGGAAAGGGAACTGGAGGACAGGATGGAAGAGAAGCTGAAAAAAACTAATTAATAAAATAAAAATGAGGATGGTTCTTTATGTTTCTGCTATGTTTGTAATTTCCTACTCCCTCATACATACCCCCAATCCATTGTGATTATTTGTATACTTCTAAGCAACACCACTGTGGGTCAGTTTCTCTTATTTTTCCCTTTTTCTTATTTGAATACATTCTCATCTTAAGAGCTAAAAAAAATCAATATCAGAGAGTACAAAGGACTGCTAAAAGCTCATGATCTTAACGTTGAAAGAAATATTTACATTTGAAAGCTTCACAGCCAAAAGTCATACAATGAACTTATAAGGGAACCACTCATTAAGGTTTGAAAAGACATTATATTTCAGAGCAGGCACAGTTTCTCAGGCAGTCCAGAAAGGACAGGATTCTTGTAGCAGCCCATGCACTTTTCCTACTAAATTAAAGCAAATCCGAGCTACCCCTTTGGATGCATCAGTGTGCCAAAGGAAGATCAGCTGCCCTGAAAGTATGTCAAATACAGCAAGGGCAGCATAGCAAAAAACTGATGTGAAAGTCAACTACATTTCATAACACTGGAATGTTTTCACTGGCTTCTTCATATTATGCTCATAAAGAAATCCAAACATAGAAATGTTTTACAACAGTCTCTAAACTATAGTCCACATCTCCCAGATCTGTATAATGTAACACAGGAAGTGATAAGAATGAGTCAGGTAGCACATGACAAACCCAAAAGGCAAGGAGAGCATTAGGAGTTTTCAGTATCCTCTAACTGATTCTATCAGGTTTAAAGACAGTCAAGACTGAAATACAGATGAGCAAATCACATTGTTCTACACACCAATTCAAGTAGACACTGATGAAATGAGCTAGTATTTATTGCCTAAATTCATAAAATGATTAGATTTAAAGATTGAGTACAATATACTACAAGGATGAGTGGAGGCCATAATTGAAAATTTTAACTTGATGTATGTGGAATTAATTTTAGATGTAATATTTGATTAAATTGCTTCTTAAAATTTACCTTTGTGTAGAGGTGTAGAAATATTAGCATTCTGATTTTTCTGTTGTTAATTTACTAATTAATGGATTGTTTCCCTTAGGCAAAGTAACTCCTCCAACCCAATTTCCACTAACAAGAATAGATGGGCTCTTTCATTGCATTTCGGGGAAACTAGAGGTGTAAAAGTAACCCCAAAGAATCTTTATATCTTGGCTCCGGCTGACTAACACTGTTTACTGAGACAGGTAATTCAGGATGTCAGGCAAGAGCTTACTTATACAACCGGTGTGAACTTTTATTTGATGGTAACAATATAAGATTAAACTGAATTGTTATATATATTCAGCGATTCAAATCATACATATTATATGTGATCTTTGAAATAACAGAAAAAAAGGTGTTAAGGGTAGCCATTCCCAATTATATCTGTAACACTCTCAATTGTCCTGCAGCAGTGTGACACATGACAGTCTTCACACTGGCAGGCCTCCTCGCAGAGGCTTACTGATGACACATTAATGAGGCCATTATCCCTTTTGACTTGCAGTTTTCTGAGATCACATACCGACTACCTCACCTCCCAATCACTCACCGCCGTGCTGCAACAGGAAGATTACAGGAATACTGCTGTATGCTGTCGACGCAGTAATTAAGCCTCTCTTAAAAATGAGTAGTGCATTTTTAATAGTTCCTCTGGAGGTTTCATGAACAACATATGTTCGTTTTCACGGGAGCTCATCTTTCATCAACACCTAAATTCGCAGGAAGGCTCCCTGGCTCCTTCAGTTGGAGGCCTGCACATTACATCATCCATCATCCAAGAGCAGCCCCAGTGGCAGAGCAGAGGCATTAACCTGCCACACAGTGATTCACTGGTTTTCAAAGGAGCTCAGTTTGGGTACCAGATCAGGGCTATAAAATGAATGGGCTGTGTGTACGTGTGAAAACACAAATATGTGCGAATGGGGCTTTCAAATTCACATTGGCAAAACAAAACCTCAGAGTGTAGGAGAAAACAGCTTGAATCAGACACGATATTTAATTAATGTGAAGCTCAACTACTGAAACTCTTCCTTTCTCTTCTATTTATTCTATTTTTGCTTACCACATTTCTATATGGCTGTAAATTAGGTGCTAATTTTGAGGCCTATATAAAATTAAGAAAAATCATTCTAAAGCAGGGAAGATAACCAGCACAAAGTATGCTGTGCAAGTGAGCATCTGAGTTCGATTCCCAGAAACCAGCTGAGAAACTGGGCACTGTGTTGCATAAAGCATGGTGGATTGTTGTGATCACTGATATGGAAAAATTGGTGGATCTCTTGAACTGCCAAGCCAGATCACTATGCCTACATGAGTCTCCGGTGCCGTGCTTGATTTATTAAGGTTTTCTACATATCAATTTCTTCTTGGATTAACAAACATAGGACTTATATCTGCAGCTATTGGATTGAAGTACTTACCCCTTCCTTGAACATTATATTGTTTCTACCCCAGCTGTTGTCTCAAACTGCTCAGCTGGTTTTAGGATATCAAGCACATGGTTGCCCTGTCATATTTGCAAGTTCTTTTTCACTCCTTGTTTTTTTGAAACAGGGTCTGTCAATGAAACTTGAGTCACCGGGTTCGCCTCACTGGTTTGCCAATTCTGAGAACCTCCTCTGTATGTATGTATGTATGTATGTATGTATGTATGTATGTATGTATATCCTCCTATGTTCACGATCAACAAATGGGAGCACATGCAACTTCTTTGTGTTATTTTCAGTAATAGCCAATCCCTTTCCACTTCCATTACTAGAACTCAGTCTTTTGGCTATGACGAGGCTTAAGAAATCCTTGATATAAACTGTCTAGTGAAACACGTCTCTGATGTAAGCGTCTTAGTTTTCTAGTAACAATATATGTATTAGCTGAAAGGATAAAGATCCTAAGATTGGACTGCCTAAAAACAACTCACCAGACCAGTAAAGACAATGAAAAACTGGACAATATTCCTAACAAATGGAATCTGAACATCAACACGAGTAACATTTAGAGAAAAAGAGAAGTAGACAAAAATAAGGTTATTTCATAATCATGGCATCCATGCATTGATAAGATATAATAACTATGTTAAGGTTTGAGAATCCAGAAATAATGCACTACAAAAGACTGGCTTCGAGATGCCAAAATTTATATAGAAAAACTGTTATCAGGGAGGCAGTAGGGTTCAGGCTCCAGACTGGGTCCACCAGGCAGGGGCAGCAACTAGTTCTTAAGGGGAAAAACACGAAGAGTCAGCTACTGAGTCCCATCCCATCACAATGTGAGATGGAGAGAAGTGGTTGGGGACTTTCTATGGTGACACACTTTCAGCTTATGAGGGAATTCTGTGGTTTGGTTGCCAATTAATCAGAAGGGAGTGGAACTCTTATGGTTCACACATTCTTAAGGGTTTGGGTGACTACAGCCCAGCTTTGGGAAATTGTGCATAGCAGCTCAGGATAGAATAGCAGACTGGGACAAAATAGAGTTTCTGCAGCTATCTAGGGTCTGACAATTATAAATCAATGGGTGCCTAATACCAGAATACCCACCCTCAGAACGCAAGTACTTTATACATAAATAAGGAAACAGGTCTTAGTATAATAGTGGGAGAAATAAGTTTCCCACCCCCTCACAAAAATAACTTATATTTAAGACACAATTAATGATTGCAAGAAAAATGAATGGAATTAGGGAATATCATCTTTATAAAAAGTAAGTCACACAGAAAAATACAAATTTACATATTCACTATGATACGTGGAAAGTAAACAATAAGATTACCAATGTAAAAACAAACTGGCCAACAAAATAAACAAAAATAAAACTGGGTAACAGTAGCTTTTGGAGATGGGAGAGAATGCTTCTCGGGGGAAGGCAGAGCAAAAGAAAAGTGGGGTGATAAGACCAATAAACAATTGCTGAGGTCAGGTTATGGTCTCTTCTAAGTCTTTTCATGTCGTATAAAGCAGTAATTTATTAGGTTGTGTCTTACTCTAGGAGACTCCATTTAACAAGCAGTTTCTGAGTTCATTTGGAGGAAGAAGGAGAACTGCAGATCTTGAGTGAACCCGAAACTGCATCATGTGTTGAGCATCACCTGACTAATAAATGACTCATTCCTGGGAGTAGAAATATAGCTGCCTTATTAATTAAATTTATTGGTGTGAATAAAAAGTGTGAGGAATGACATTAGTGTGCTACAATCATATTAGGAAAATTGGGCACCGGAACTTAGAAAGGGTGCAAGGCCAAAGAAATGATGTAACTTCCTTACCATGACAGCATAACGCAATAGATAATTAACACTGTGATGGTCCCGTGTCAAGCCATCATCTGATACTTTGTGTATGTTTCATGGAGTGACAAACAGTGGTCTTCTTATCTTTAGAACTTCAACTTGATTATGTCTCCAGCAGTTGACACAGTTTTCTTAACTACTGCCCGTCTGCTTGTTCACACACATGGACTTTGCCTGCTCTTTCTGACTCCCAACTTTTTAAGCCTCATCTCACTGCTGAACACTGTACTTTTGTCCTGAAACCCTGCCTCTAGCCTCTAGCAGGTCTAGCAACAGCTTCTGCCATACACTGGTCTGGATCGCTACCTTATCAATATGCAATCTCTGCCATAACCTCTTTACCTTAATATTCACTCTAAACCATATATATCTATATGGATATATTTACTGAGTGTTATATGATGCACAGTAAGAGTAAATACCAATAATTAAAATGTAAATAAAGGAACTTTAGCCATGTTATCAAGCCATCAGGATCATAGGACAAATTGCTGTCATTGAAACAGCTGAACCTTCTGACATTATCGTCATTCAATAAATACTGGCATTGGAAAAGAAACAGATATGTTTGTCTCTCTTTCTGGTCTCATTCACTTGTGACAATTAGCCAGGAGCTATGCAGATGATTCATTCAGTAAAGTGATTGGTTTACAAGCATGACACTTGAGTTTATACTCTTGACATCCATGATGATCTGGTCATGACTGTGTATGTGTGTATTATCCTATGACTAGGGGACAGAAGAGGATCTCAGAATTGGCAAGCCAGTGAGGCCAACCTGGTGGCTCAAGTTTCATTGACAGACCCTGTTTCAAAAACCAAGGTATGAAAAAGAACTTGTAAATATGATAGGGCAGCCACGTGTTTGATATCCTAAAACCAGCTGAGCAGTTAGAGACAACATCTGGGGTAGAAACAAGAAGGGTGAGAGAAGTAGAGTCCAGAGGTCTGCGAATGAGGATAGATGGAAGTCTGCAAACAGCCAGAGAAGGAAAATTGCAGGCTACGTGTGCTGGATGAGTCCCAGAGAACTATTTAGTCTAGAACTTCAGACCTCTGACCTCGTCACTTACAAAGACCAAGAAACCCCAATATTTATAAATTTTTGGAGCTACAATATAAGCAGCTGCTACTGGCCTAATGAATTCCAATTTGCTAGTTTGACATAAGGACTTTGGTCCTTGAAGATATGAAGGTCCAAGCACCTAAGACATCAATAGGTTTGTGTAGCACAAATAACAAAAACCCAGAGACAGAAATTGGGGTTCAACCCCCAAACTGGAAAAGTAAAGCAGCTAGGCCACTAGAGAAATCTTACCTCTACCAAGACAGGTGGCTACAAACTAAGTACACCAAGCCTCTCTTTCCGCCCATTTTATATTCCCTCTAGTTCTGGGATTAAAGGTGTGTGACTTCCTAGTACTGAGATTCAAGGTGTAGACCACCACCGCCTGGATTTCTTTCTGCATTGATCTTTTGTAGCCCAGGACCACCTTGAACTGACAGAGATCCATCTGCTTCTGTCTCCCAAATCTTGGATTAAAGGTGTGTGTCACCATTATCTGATCTCTAGTAGCTTTAGTTTTGCCTCTGGTCTTCCGGCAAGATTTGTTTATTAGAACACAAATAATATGCCACTACAGGACAAGGACACTTTAAAGACCTGTTTAAGAGCTACAACACTAGATAATGCCACATTCGGTTGGAATCTCCAACACTCCTTATGCTGGTGCTCAGTACTGCCATACACTAGAAGTTACGAAAGCTATCCAAAGAGATTCACCAACCTTTGATTTTCATTTCATAAAACAAAAGTGCATCTGCTAGTAGAGCAGTTCTCAGCCTATGGATCATGACCCCTTTAGGGTCGAAAGAACCTTACACAAGGATTCTTTTCAGATATACTTCATTGTAGGGATTTACATTAATATTCACAAGAATAGCAAAATTACAATTATGAAATAGCAACAAAAAGAGTTTTATGGTTGAGGGTCACTATAACCATAAGGAACTGTATTAATGGGTTGCAACTTTAGGAAGGTTGAGATAGTGCATTAGTATCACGTGGAATGTAAATGTCTGCACTTTCAGAATCCATTCTATAAAATGTAGACACTTTATCATCTGTAAAAGTTTGACTTGCCCTGTGCCTTTCATCATTGTCTAGTGCTATGCCTTGATTTGTTATCTAGTTTGTAGCTATGGGTAATAAATAAAATTGGAGAGAAGGATACCATATTTTTTTATTTTTTATTATATCTTAGAATGAACATTCAAGGTAATCTAAACCAAGTAAAGCAAAGTTCAGATGTAGATTTAACTGTATGCAATTTGACAAGTAACTTTGTAAACTTTCTTAAAGTAATATAATAGAATCAGCCCAACATCATAACCACACTTCAAAACATAGATTCCCAGAAGAAAATTACAAGATGAATACTGAAGATGGGTATTTGATTTCATGGAGTCTTGATGATCAGTTAGTGAAGGCCATGTGGTCAGAATCGTGAATTCTACCAACCTCATCCAATGATGAAAATATTTTACTCATCATCTTTGCCTCAAAGTGTGCTGGAAGAACAATATACAACTTAGAATTTGGATGACACATTAATTTCTAACTACAAAATTACATTTACTATTTCAAATGATTTTTCTGTAACAATAGTAAAGAGAAAAATATTTGTTTACATATTTTATTTATTTAGTTAGATTCTAAATTGAAAATAAGAATTCCTTCTCAAAATATAACTGTTGTTATTTAAAGGATAACTTATTATTTTCTTATTTTCTATATTTTTGTTATGAACAGACTAGTTTGGAATGTAGGAGACCCTGGGAAAAAAAATCAGAAATAAATTTAGTTCAAGTCTATGACTTTGAACTAAATAAGAGAAGTGACGATACATATAACACACTTAGGCATTCATGATTTAATGACACTGACCTACAAGTAGACCTTATGTAAGATCTAGACTTTGGATAGTAAAATAAATACTATACTAAAATATAGATCTACTTCTGTTAAAATAATGTTTCAATGAGAGATAATGATTTCTTGATTAAAACAGTGGGAACAATATCAGGCCAGGACCATTCTTCGTACAATTTAGTTTTAAGTAGTGAATTTTTCCTTTCATTTCAAGTTATAATGTGGTAATTCAAACAGACTAATGAATAGAATCTCAGTGTGAGTTCCTACTTATGTTTACTAAATACAAATACATTTTAACTTCACTTGGCCAGGTTCCTATACCAAGGTTCCTGAACCAAGTTTCCTTTAATGTATAATGCTTTCTGAAGTTCACTGAGTTTAAGTATCTTATAGAGTTTACATCTGTCACATGGCACATCTATCATATATGCAACTTTTACCAGTGAGAAAAGGAGATGGCAGGTTATCAGATCAATGTGTATATTTACATGTTTCTAGTTCTTTTTCTCCATGTATTTATTATATTATAGTACTTCTGTTACAGGCACATTAAACACAATTCAAATTTAAAGTGACATGACTTATATGTGACTTTTATGGAAGGCAGAGAAAAGTTCCAGATTCTGCCCTTTGATGTACACGTCATCTGCTCACCTTGACTGTGGGTTAGATCTGTGACTTTCTCTTAACCACAGGATACAGTAAAGTGATGGGCTGTCACTAACATGATTTTATTACTATGTACATCTAATCAATCTTCCTAGAGAGCTTCTAGCCTTCCTTTCCTGACTTTCAGAATGTGACACATGATGAAGTGTCTAACAGTGATTAGATATCCATATGATGAGAAATGTAATACAGTCCTTGTGACCTGGGATTTTCCATGAACCACTCTGGAACACATACACCTGAAGTCACATGTAAAATATCCCTCCATAATATAAAGCACTCTGAAGTTCATCTTTCCTAAGTGAATATCTGATTATACAGTAGCAACCTGTCTAGATTGCAGTAATCTTTATTCTTTGATAATTATACCTCATATTTCTCAAGCACATTAACACCAACTTTTTATTGTTACAGAAAAAAAACCCACATCTGGATTGTCTGTAGGTCTTTTGTTTTTCTTTGCTTTGCTTTGTTTTGTTTCTTAGCATAGACTTTTTCCTATGCTACCCCCCCATTTTCCAATGGACATTAACCTTTTAAAATTTGTGGATATTGTTTATATTACAAATAAATCATTTCAAGAATCCTGATGATTTTTTTCTTTCCATTGTTCAGCCTTACTTCTAATAGGCTTACACAGAACATTCAAAAGACACTATAGTGAAAATGACCTTTCCAGGACTGTGCATGGTCACTAATTTCAAAGTATTCGAATAACAATGCAAGCATACTTAGATTGAGTATAGTGATTTAAAAGAAAATGGTTCCCCAAAGGGAGTGGCATTATTAGGAAGTGTGGCCTTGTTGGAGGAAGTATGTTACTGTGGGGTCAAGCTTTGAGGTTTCTTTTGCTCAAGCTTCCCACAGTGTGACTGTCAGTTGACTTCACGCTGACTGAAAGATATAGGACTCTCAGCTATTTCTCCATTACCTTGTCTGTCTGCATGCTGCCATGTGATAATGGACTAATCTTCTGAGCCACTCCAAGTAAATGTTTTCCTTGTAAGAGTAGCCATGGTCATGATGTCTCTTCACTGCCGTGGGACAATGGTCTGTACCCTATCACTTGTATTATTTTTAATAAAACACAGATTAGCTAGTATCCAAGCAGAAAGTAAAGGCAGGGTGATCAGGTGGGAAGTAGAGGCTGAGCAATGAGAACAGGAGAATTCTGGGAATAAGAAAGCTCCACAGCTGTCATGCAGACACAGAGGAAACAAAATGTGACTGCCTCGTCGAAAATGGTAACAAGTCATGTAGCTAACACAGACAAGAATTATGGGTTAATATAAGTTATAAGAGTTAATTAATAAGAAGTCTGAGCTAATAGGTCAATCGGTTTATAATTAATGTAGTAGACCTCTGTGTATTTCTTTGGGACTGAACAACTGTGGGAACTGGTAGGAAATTCAGTCAACAAACTCGGTCAACACTTCACAGCAATGAAAACATTGATAAGTTGGCACCAGTAGTGTGGCATTGCTGTGATAGACCTGACATTGTGTTTGTTTTTAGCAATTTGGAGAAGAAAGCAGCTGCCTTTTTCGTTGTCTGAAGAGTCTGCCAAATTTTTTGATTAATTCTGTTAGCAGAAGAAATTTCAAAACAGTCTAGTATATATTTTGCTGTGTAGATATTTGTGTTAACTATAATGAAGGTTCATAATGAAAAGGAGCAAACTGAGCTGGGTAAATTACAAGCAGTAAGTTTTGAGGAAAAAAAGCACCAGGATGTGGGAAGAAACTAAATACTGTCTTCAAGAAGATATACAAATTAAGATATAGAATAAAGGGATTGGTGGCTTAGTGGCAAGATCCCACTCACCTCAGTTTCCAACTTGTGGAAAGAAACTAAAAAAGTAAAATTTAAAAACAAAACAAAACAAACAATCCAACATACAAAAAAAAAGAAAAGAAAAGAAAAGAAAATAGCATGGAAACTGTAGTTTGATATGGTGAGTCTCACAGTATCCCTTTAGTTCATAGATCATTACTTCTGGGTGCTCATTGTAATGAGTCTTTGGTCTAGTTTGAGACCATTGACATCTACTTCAAGCTTTATACAGGGACATCTGTATGTTGTTGCCTTCTGTCGTTGAGATCCTGCAGGTCCAGCCCCTTCACATGCTCCAGAGTTCATATTTGAGGTGAATGTTGTTTGGGACCAACATATAGCCTTCGTTCTGGGCACAAAGAGTAGTTGGTTGGTCAGCCTGCTGGCTTTCCCTTCTCAATACTGTCAGGGTAAACTGTCTAGGTAAACTGACAGCTAGCCCACACACTGCGACAGTCAACAGTTTTCTTGCTTTCAGCTCACCTACACCTAAACCAATAGGGTCAGCTCTACTGGCACAGTGTGGGGCTCACTCTACTGAGTGCTGCCATTGGTGACAGGCAGGGCCAACTCTACCACTGTAGCATCCACGAGGCCAGTTTGCTTCCCTACCATAGAGGGCAAGGGGTGAGGAGTGTGTTTCATTTGCCCATGTTGCCACATGGCAGACAAGAGAAGGCAGAATCAGCTCCCTCTTCTTGTCCTGAGCACCATTATGTTGAGCTAGTATATGGTGAGGAAATGGGAGAGAGAGGCAGATGTACTGGGAAGAAAAGTAGATATTAAGAGTCAAGGACATTGAAAAACTGATTGTGTGGGTGGCCTGCCCGCCACCTGGAGTTATGGTGATATCCAAGCCTGGGCTGCTGCAAGGGTCATGTCTGGATCTGTGCCCTTGACACAGCTGTGGTTGTCTATGTGGTTCTCACATATACTTAGGTGCTCATTTTCTACATGTGGTTTTTCTTGTGACTGGCAAATTCTATTATCCCATTAGTAAGTATATTCTTGAAATCAATGCTTTTCCTTGTCTAGAATGATGTAATGACATAAAACAGTTTACATTACTTTTTTACTTAGCTCCATATATTTTCTAGGAGAGGATATGATTTTTGGGGGGATATCACTATAATCAATTCATTTTAGATTGTGACTTACTTTATATAGGTAGTGTAGGCCAGCACACACTTTTTTAATTACTGAAATACGCAGACTCTTTTAAATATGATATTAACACTAGTTTCCCAGGTTTCAATGTTCTCCATCTTTTCTTTAACATGTCATACTCTCTGTGATTTGTTTCACACAGTTCCAGAAAAACACTTGACTTTCTTATTTAAGCAAAAATCACTTTGAATCCCTTTTATGTGTTTCTTCCATAATTGTGTATCATGTTGCTTTAGTCTTCATTTTCTTCATTTTCTTTGGATTATATTTACTTATTAATATAACCGCAGCTCAAAGGTATAGCATGTGCCCTACAACATGAGCTGTGATAAACACTGGGGATAATCTACATATGCTAAAGACTTCTGCATAGTAAGCGAACTCCGAAATCATAAGATGCTTGTGAACAGTCAAACACCTTGGAGTTTTACGCTTGGCCAACGGTTTGTGTTTAGCGAGGAAAAATAGCACTTACATATTACTGATCTGATTTTGCTTTTAAGGATGAAACAAGTATAAGCTAAAGCAGCATCTCCCCCTTTTGTTTAAGAGAGTTCTAAGCCTATTATGAAATTATATACAGTAAGTATAAAACCTACAAAATTATATACAATAAGTACAAATATCCTATTCTAAGTAGCTTAAGTCTTGTATAATAAATAACTTGGACAAGTCATGAGAGGAAAGTAGCTACATTTATCTAGTCTTCAACCCCATAGAAGATCCGAGAAGGGATCCTTGAATTTTTCAAAGACGAGTGTTTTCCTGTGGAGACAAGAACAGAGCCCTGCCACCATTCTATGTTTTTCTTACCACCTGTATGGTCATCATCATTGTAGATGCTGTCATTTCTCCTTTTCAAGAGGTTTCTTCTCTTCAAATCTAACCTTCATTAATTTTAATGGTATCCACAATTTTTCTTCTCCTGTGGAAACATGAGCAAAACCCCTTCCCCAACGGAGCACATCTCCTGGCTTCCATTGAGAGGTCAGCACATCCTTGATATAAACCAGTTGATTTAGTTCAGCAGACTTTTCCATTATCCAATGTCTTTCTGCCGCTGTCGTTCCCTTCTCATTAGCATTAAAAAAATTCAAGGTTAATAAGGCATTATGTAATCTATTTCTGGGGGCATTTTCCACCCCTTTCTGTTTATTTAACACATCCTTTATAGTTCGATTTGATCTTTCTATGACTGCTTGACCTGTAGGATTGTATGGTATACCTGTAACATACTTAATATCATTATAAGCAAAAAACCATTTCATTTTCCTAGATACATAAGCTGGACCATTATCTGTTTTTAATTGTGCAGGTATATCCATAATGGCCATAACTGCTAATAAATGTGTGATTACTGAGTCAGTTTTGTCTGAGCTTAAAGCAGTTGCCCACTGAAAGCCTGAATAAGTGTCAGTGGTGTGATGCACATATTTTAATTTGCCAAATTCAGGAAAGTGGAACACATCCATCTGCCAAATTTCATTCCTTTTAATAGCCTTTGGATTAGTCCCTGCAGGCAATGGTGTTTGGTTATAAAAAGAGCAAGTAGGGCATTTCTTTACAATCTCCTTAGCTTGTTGCCATGTAATAGAAAACTCTTTTTTCAAGTCTTTGCTATTGACATTATGTTTTTTATGAAATTCAGATGCCTGCAGCACACTACCAATCAATAAGTGATCAATATCTGCATTACCTTGTGCTAGAGGACCTGGCAGACCTGTATGGGATTGGATGTGTGTTATATACATAGGACAGAGCCTGTTCCTGATCATGTCTTGTACCTGGGTAAACAATGAGGTCAGTTCTGTATCATTAGGTATAACTTCAGCAGTTTCAATATGCAAAATAACTCTTTCTGCATATTGTGAGCCAGTAATTATATTAAGAGGTTCTTTAAAATCCCTAAGCACCATAAGGATGGCATATAATTCTGCCTTCTGGACAGAATCATAAGGACTTTGTTCCACTTTACTCAATTCTTCTGATTTGTAACCTGCTTTCCCTGATTTATTAGCATCAGTATAAAATGTACGTGCTCTGGTTATTGGAGCATCACGGACGATTCGAGGAAGGATCCACGAAGTTCTCTTTATAAAGTTAAGTCTCTTGATTTTTGGATAATTGTTATTGATCTCTCCAAAAAAAAATTAGCACAAGCTCTTTGCCATGGTTCATTGTCTTCCCACAACTTTTTTTATCTCATCAGCAGTGAAAGGCACTATAATTTCTGCTGGGTCTATACCTGCTAATTGACGAACTCTCAATTTTCCTTTTATAATCAATTCAGAGACTTTTTCCACATAAGTTTTTAATTTTTTACTTGGTTTGTGTGGTAAAAAGATCCATTCCAAGATAATATCATCTCTTTGCATCAAGATTCCTGTAGGAGAAATTCTTGAGGGCAATATGACGAGAATACAACTAAGTTTTGGATTTACCCTGTCCACATGAGCCTCCTGTAATTTTTCTTCAACCATTGTCAATTCTTTTTCTGCTTCGGCTGTTAATTTTCTGGGACTGTTTAAGTCTTTATCACCATCCAAGGGCTTGTTTAAATGAATTATTAGATCAGGTGTTATCCCAACAGCCGGTTGTAGGCTAGAGATGTCTCCTGATAATCTTTGAAAGTCATTAAGAGTTCGTAACCGGTCTCTCCAGATTTGTGCCTTTTGAGTCTTAATTCTTTGTAAGCCTATTTTATAACCTAAATAATTAACAGAATCTCCTCTCTGAATTTTTTCAGGAGCAATTTGCAATCCCCATTTAGGTAATACTATTTTTACTTCTTCAAACAGCCTTTCTAAGGTATCTTTGTTTTGATCAGATATCAGGATATCATCCATATAGTGGTATATTATGGACTTAGGAAATTGTTTGCGTATAATTTTCAATGGTTTGCTTACAAAATATTGGCACAGGGTGGGAGAGTTTAACATTCCCTGTGGGAGGATTGTCCACTGGTACCTCCTTGCAGGCTGAGAGTTATTATAAGTAGGCACTGTGAAGGAAAACTTTTCTCTATCTTTTTCTTGTAATGGTATAGTGAAGAAACAATCTTTCAGATCAATAACTATAAGAGGCCATCCCTTTGGTAACAGGGAGGGCAGAGGAATTCCAGATTGCAGAGGGCCCATAGGTTGAATAACCTTGTTGACAGCTCTAAGATCTGTCACCATTCTCCATTTACCAGATTTTTTCTTAACAACAAATACAGGAGAATTCCAAGGGCTGGTAGATTCTTCTATATGTCCAGCATCTAATTGCTCTTGTACCAGCTGTTCTAAAGCCTGTAACTTTTCATCAGCTAAAGGCCATTGTTTAGTCCATATTGGTTTCTCAGTCAACCATTGTAGAGGCATGACTGTTGGTACCTCTGAAGGGCTATCAATTGTGTCGTGTTCTTGTACAGCTCTAATGGCTGGTCTCCGCCATCTATATTATCTTGTTATATTTTCTTCATAAATATAGGCTCTAGAAGCAGCAGGAATTTTAATTTGGGTATTCCATTGCTGCAATAGGTCATGGCCCCATAAATTCACTGCAGTGTTGGCTATATATGGCCTTAGTTTTCCTATTTGTCCGTTTGGACCTATACAACTGATCCATCTCGTGCTTTGTCTTACTCGAGATAGAGTTCCAATTCCTAGGAACTGAATATCTACCTCCTGAAGAGGCCAATGCAGATGCCAAGATTCTGGAGTAATGATACTTACACCCACACCTGTGTCCAGTAAGCCAGTAATAAATTTGCCATTTACACACACTCTTAGCTTTGGTCTTTTTTCATTTATAGAAGTCTGCCAGAATATGCGTTTACTTTGTGCTCTTATATTTCTTGATTCATTCACCACATTTAACTTATCCTTCAGGCCGTTATTGCTTTTAACAGTAGGCATGAGGCATCCTAATTTCCCTGAAGAGGCATGTTCTCTGCAGTGACTGGAAATGACTGGACCACATTCTCCATGGGGGCCTGTGAGAGGCCCCTCATTGGGTTTCCCAATGGCAACGGGTTGCCCTGTTTATCTCTTGTTGACCTACACTCATTCGTCCAATGCCTGCCCTTTCCACATCTCCTACATAAACCTGAAGGCTGAGTCCTCCTATTCCTGTTATTCCTAGAAGAGGCATTATTCCTAGAATTCCATCGCCTACAGTCCCTTTTCATGTGTCCCATTTTTCCACAATGAAAGCATTTTGTAATCTGATGTCTCCTTTTACCTTTGGAAATTGCTTCTTGTACCCATGTTTCATTGCCATAATTAAATGTATCAACATTCATTGTATGTAATACCCATTCATCCAAAGGTGCTGATCTGATCTTTAAAGGCCCCAGGATCCTTTTGCATTCTACATTGGCATTCTCATAAGCCAAAGACTGAATTACTATATTTCTTGCTTCTGGATCAAGTATCCCTATTTGTACAGCTTTAGTGTTTGTAAAAAGTCACTAAAGGGTTCTCTCTGACCCTGTTTGACCCTGATATATGATTCTACTATCTGACCTGAGTCTTGAACCCTGTCCCAGGCCCTTAGAGCTGTTGGGACACATATGGATAAAATGTTTTCATCATAAAGAGCTTGTTCCTGAGGTGCAGAGTAAGGTCCTTCCCCTAGAATTTGATCTAGAGAAACCTCAATTCCTTTCACTGATTTTTGTTGTTGTAAAAGTCTGGCCTCTTGTTTGACTAGGCATTTGAAATGCCATAAAGGTCCATTCTCGAAGTCAGCTGACGTTAATTGATTCCAATCTTGAGAGGTGGCCCTGCAGCTCAGAGCCCAGGATCTCTCTAACAAAGGATGAATGTAGTCTGTAATTCACAATTGCTTGTTTAAATTCTTTCAGATCACTCATATGTATAGGCTCCCATGTATGTTCTTTAATGACCTTAGGGTTTTTGGAGACAGTTATCTTTTCTGATGCTATTACTGGAAAGGCAGGTATAACTCTGTGTAAACTGAGAATTTTTGGAGGTAAATGATGCCTTTCTACCTTTTGCTCCTGTTCATCAGAGTCTATGATTTCCTCAATCTTATTAAATCTGCTCACCATTGCCTTCTGTAAGTCCTGAATCTCCTGTCCAGTATTATGTTCCAAAGCCTTCATTAATGATTCAAAGGCATGGAGCTTGTCCATCAGAGACACCATTTCCTCCTTGGACACAATTGTCTTCATTGATAATTCTAAGGCGTGGAGTTTGTCTGTTAGAGATACCATATTCTCCTTGGACATAATCCTCATGGCATGTACTGTGCCTTCTTGTATGGAAATCCTGCCAATTAATCTATCATACCCTTTTGATAAAGTCCGATTTTCACATTCAATGGTTTTAATCCTCTCAGCTAATGTTTCAGCACTTACAGTAATGGACTGGAGGTTATGAGTCATTTTGATTGTTCCCTCCTTCAGAGCAGTGAAGTTCCCTTTTAAATGAGTAATATCAGAATGTATCTTTTGGATATTTTGGTCAGTGAACCGAGTCATAACAGATAAAGATCTAGTCTCCTCCGTGAGAACTCCAAACTCTGATCTAGTCTCCTCCTTGAAAACTCCAAACTCTGATCTAGTCTCCTCCTTGAAAACTCCAAACTCTTTTTTGAGGAGGTTGGTGCCAGTCTGAATTGTCCTTAAGATTTTAATCTCTGCCCTCAGCATTGTGGATTCAATATGGAAGGACTGCAACATCCTTATAAAATAGCCATACACCAGAAAAGAGACAGATTCCAGAAATAACCAAGTAAGAGGAATATCAGAGACATCCTTCAGAATATCCTCCATAGCGCAATTAAAAACACCATTGAACTTTTGGATAGTAATATTTTCTGACATTTTCCATCAACTGAAACCGTACTTATATGTATGTATGTATGTATGTATTTATTTATTTACTTTCAAATGAAAAGAAAAATCTCACCTGTAATGATCGTTGCCTGCCAGTAACTGACAGGGACGCACCTGAATCCACGTGGCAATGGGGTCAATCCAGGAAGTAAACTCTAAAATATATACACTCAAATCCAGAAGTTAAATTTAGGCTAGCAACGCAGGCCAAACTCTGCCGGGGCAGCAGGGAATACACTGCCCAAGGGGGGGGGGGGGTAGAGCTGCCAGGCGCCCAAGTTCTGTGGCATTTGCAGAAGCCGGGAAGTCCCCTCCCCGATCCGCCCGAGGTTCGGAGGGGGTTAGTCATCAGCGGTGTGTGACTCTGGAAAGAAGTTCCCTAGCCTAATTCTATTGAATGGAGCTGGGATCCAGTGCAGCCTTTACAGAGTGTCTAAGGAAGCTGTAGGTAGCCGCCTACTGTTTCGGCGGCCACGCAAATACGGTTCGCACTTAAGCTAGGAGCTGGCTAGTCAGGGTAAAGGCCATGGGGCCACCAACAGACTCCAGGTGCTGTGTGCGGCTGTTCGGCCCGCACCACGAGGGGTGAAAGACCCACGTTCGGGCGCCAGATAATGGCGAATCAATCCCACACCAGTTAGGTTTTAAAGGGGTATATATTTTGGGGGGGTAAAACTTACATACACACAAACCATCAGGAAAGGAGCCTAGTCGTTGGAGCAGGAGCCAGAACCAAGCGCCGAAACCAAGAGAGGCTGAACCGAGACTTGCGGCTCTTTTTAAGAGAGAAATATACCACACCCCAGTGGGCTGGTATTTCATCGGCTATTGACTGAAGGAGCAGAAGGCGCTCCCGCAGCATTGTGGGCTCGTACTTCAGCGACTATTGGCTAAAGGAGTGGAAGGTACTCCCGCAGCACTACTCTATTTTCCTCTCATAATAGGACACAAACAGTCTTGTTTGTTTAATAATAAAATATACTATGTAATAGGATAATCAAAAATATAATACATCAGAGTAGGGAAAAACAAACAGAAGGAAAAAAGCCCAAGAAATGGTGCAAGAAATAGATATACAGATATATACAGTCAGAAACTCAATTGTTTCCACACTCAGGAATCCCAAAAAATGGTAAACATGAAGTCATAGTAAATACACAAAGGTTGAGTTGTGTCTTTGTGCCTATCTTTTTATCCTCTCTGTATTTTTTCACTCAATTACTACCGAATACATTTTCTAAATTTTTGCCATTTAGTACAGTAGTGATCAAAGTGACTTAGTCCTAATTTTTTGAATGATTTTTCCAATCATTGCTTCTTTTTAAAAATAAGTAACCTCCTGTGAAGTGCTTAGTAATGTATAATACAAAAAATAATCACAGCACTTAAGAAATGAGAATATATAGAAATGGAATTATGTATTGTATCTGTTAACCAACGGAAACTACCAGAAGAGTAAAGAGACAGCCCACTGGGATAAAATCAATTTGCCATCTATATATCATACGTGAAATTGCCATCTAGAATCTGAAAAGCACTAGAAAAATAAAACACCAACAAAATTTTCCAATCATAAATGAGCTAACGAAAGAAATACAAGTCAGTAGGTATTTGAAAAAGTATTTAAAATTCTTAGCAATAAGGAAAATGCAGCCTAACACTACATGAGATTCTATCTCACTCTATTCAGAAATGACATTGTCAAGAAAACAAAATTATTCCTATATAATTGTGTACACTGTCATCAGACAAACTAAAATCTAAGCGAGAACACCAGAACAACACTGTGCTGTGAAAGTGTGTCACTTTCAGGGTGGAAGAGATAAATAAGTGAATTTTCTAGGGAGATGACTAATTCAACATTTAAATGAACTCCAGTTAGAAAAGTTAGAAAGTTACATGATATAGAATTCTATGTATCTTATATAATGATGATGAAGTTTGAATTAAAGTACATTTCATAGCAAAAATTACAATGATAACATTTTTAAGAAGTCCATATATTTCTCATGTCTGACCAATAATCTTGAAACTTTCAAGATTTCAAAAAGCACCTTTATTGGAGCTTAGAAGAATCACCATTAAATACGTTAGTAATTAATATTTTAATTTTAAAGAATATTTTGAGTTTTCTCCAAAGAATCAACAAGAAATATATTAGTATTTAATTCATGGGATATGGTTAAAATAATCTCCAATAGCCTCCTATGAATTTATTTAATAGTGTTGTAAGATACTTCAAAGATGTCCAACAGTTCCTCTCATAAACTATAAAGTTAATAGCAATTTCTGGTGTAGATTTTACCAATAGATAGAGCACATGGTCACAACCTGGAGCTTCATAGTGTCCAGAAAAATCATGGAAATAATAGAATCATGATGTAAAGATAAATCATAAATTAAACGTATTTAAGACTTTTAAGAATCAATTATTTTTCTGTGTTTAATGATTTTTCTTCTCTTTAATCACCGAAATGGGCAATGGTCCTTGACGGATGTTATATTACACAGAACAAAAGATAAATATCTCAAAATTATAATTATTCCTTCCCTTCGATCTACATTTGTACACAATAACAACTCTTACAAAATTTAAACTTCACCCTAAGAGCATGTGTTAGTATCAGAAATTGAAAAATTAAAAATTTATAAATAAAATTATCCACATGGAACTCATAGTATGGTAATTAGGATAAAAACTAATAAATAAATGAATAAATATATTAAGCACTAAGTGGTAGTGGGAAAAAGATGAAATAAAGGATGAATTTTGTGTCAAATGCAATTTTATAATGAACAAGAAAAGCCTCTTCTTAAAAATGATATTTAAGTGAAAATCTAAATAAAAATTATTCAGACAAACTTAGCAAGTTCAGTGACAGGAGAATGTCGTCATCCTGTCTACAGGTAGTAGACAGAAAGAACAGACGAATTGATCTGAGAATGGTAAGTGATGGGCAGAGGAACCACATGGGCTTTATAGAACATTGCAAGGGCTTTCTTTTTATATCTTATGTAAAATATAAAGTCATTACTAAGTATTTGCAAAGGATAAAATGATCTGACATATATTAAATGTTCATCTTTCTGAGGCTTTTTTATCTTTATAATGAAGCATTTGTACTGCCAAACTTTTAGATTCAAATGGGAGCTTCTGAGTTCTAGGTGCCAATTATAAATTTAAAATTTTTATGACCTCACTACAGTTAACAAAATCAAACTCATTTCAGTTAGGAAATCAACAGTATGACAGAATTTGTGTATAACACATAATATATGTTGTACAACTTGCTATAAAAAACTTTGTCTAAATTTTCCCCCTATCCATTAAAGCAAAAGTAAAATAACAAATTATGAAAACAATCTACTACAAAAAAATTTAAAATAAAAAGGAGACTTGGAAAATAATGCTAAATTTGAAATTACTTTTACGTATATTCTGAATAATAATAATCAATATTATGATTACAAAGGAAACTGAATATTTAAAAGTTATGTTTTCTTTGTAGTTAATGGGGGAATGAGACACTCATCAGATATCTAAGAGGCTGTACTGTGACCGAAACATAAGAAGCAGAAATAGCAAGCTTCAATGAACTGAGAAAACAGCTAAGATGTCTGACCTGTTTCACTGAATGATTGAAGGGAGATTCCTCATGCTCATCACCAGGGGGTCTTTCTGAAAGAGAGACTGACAACCTTATCCACAAGACAAACATAGACTTCTCAAGACTTAAATACAGCTAAGGAATTTAAGTACCAGCTCAACACTAGAGAGGAAATCGATTTTATTACTTGTTATATCTTCTATAACCAAGTACAATCTTAACGGGACTGAGGCATTGTTTGAGGATGTGTAACTAGAGTCTCCAACCAGGAACACTCACAAGTAAAGAAGGGGGAATAGAGACAACCCAGCAGACTATCGATGAGAAAGGGCTAGACAGAGACACACTGAAATGTTAATCAGGTTCTATTTACACTTTGAAGGTTATGGGGAACAGGAATGTCACCTCTGTGACAAGGAGCAAGCCTTATTGCCTGAAATCAATGGCATAAAATGATAGCCACAAGCTCAATGACATCATTTTGCTGAGCTTCATGAGCTGCCTCTCCAGTTCACAGTTTCTGCAACCTCATACCTCCTAGGGTATATGCAGTTGAACTGTACATAAAAGAACTGAAATTGGTTTTGTAGCATATGTGAATATCCATTTGCTACGTACATACTCCAGAACACTTTGTAGATACTGTTTAACTGAGATATTTGCTCCACAGAATGTTTATAAACTGTTGCATAAATAAGAGATTGCTAAACACACAGGCTTCAAAATTAAGTATGCACAGTAAGGGTTCCTGGTATGGAAAGAAGGGAAATGATTACACTAAAGGTTATATGACATTCATAGTCAGCTGTTCCTTGCTGAGTCAAGCTCAGTCATTATCAGGTAAGTCAGTGAGTCAAAGAAAAATCAAGAAAGAGCTTTTGAAATTAAACTGACACAGAGATTAAGTACGTTTATCAAACTGCTGTGTAGCAGTCTATCTAACATCTGCAGAATGCTAGCCTTCAAGAAGGTCATAGAATTTACTCTAAAATATCAAATTTCAAGCCATATATTTTGAGATAACTCAAAGAAACAACTAAATAATATACTTTAACATCTTAGAAGTACAAGAAGCTTAATCCAAATCACCAGATAATACATATAAAATAAATTATCAAATTCAGTAAAAGATTCATAAGAAGTAAATAAAGGGCAATGAAAAGAATCAATGAATGAAACAATTGCCTCTTTGAAAAGCTAACCAAGTTATAAAAGCATTTAGGCATCTAAGTAAAATGCAGATAGTAAAGACCCAAATGAAAATAAAACTATACATGAAACCAAACACTAATAAACTAAGAAAATTTCTCTAATCTTAGTTTAAAGTTAAAATGTAATTCTAAATTTAACTTAATTTTTCCAAAAGTGTATTATACACAGTACATAAAGCCTATGATTGGTTCTAAAGTATATTTTTCTGCATGCTTTGAAAGCTTAATGAAAAATAAAAATCTTCACCTATTTAGATCATTATTTTCCTAAACAGATTGCTTATCATTACTTTCCTGGGCAAAGAATACAAAAAGAGAAATATCACAGAAAATCAAAAAGTTGACAAAAATGGAAAAATTAAAAAATAGTTTTTCCTTTCAGACACAAGAAGCTATATATACATTTTTAAGAAAACATTGATTTAAAATATTTTGTTGATTATTATTACATTTATTATAGCTGCTCAGTACTATGAATATAAATTATTGAGATTTAATCATTAGCATTTTAAGAAAGAGTTTCATAAACAAAACCTGAAAAATGACAATTGAAATATGGGTGACTAAGAGTGAAAAAAATCTCACAGGGCACTATCCTTAGACAAAAAAATGGCTGGTATCTAACTACTGCTGATGGAGGATGAATTAGTCTCCCCAGTAATCAGTCCCTCAAATGGGCAGCCCTGGAATCTTATATTCAAATGGTCTCAGCGGGTTGTATTTATATTGCTGTTTATATAAACTTAACATAGAATAGTAATATAACAAAAATATTTAATAAATTTAATCAATATAAATATGATGAATATAATTGTAAACAATTTGAGAGTAAGGAGGGTACATGAAAGAGTTTAAAAGAGGTAAATTAGGAAGGCCTGGAGAGAAGAATGAAAGATATATTTATATATTTTTAAATGATACAAAAATAAAATGATAAAAGGGCAAAGAAATAATTGAGGCAGATTTTTTTCCTACAGTCTTCCTCTATCACCCCATCTCTTTGTCTCAGATAACAACTTCCACAGGAACTTGCTGGAAACCTACAAGACTCACTAGTTAGAGTACCAGTTAGCCTAGTATGATGGTTTGAAAGAAAATGGCTCCCAGAAGAAGTGGCACAAATGAAAGGTGTGGTCTTGTTGGAGGAAGTACATCACTATGAGGGCAGACTTTGAGACTGGTCTCTTAAGCTCAACCTACATCCAATGACACAGTTCACTTCCTGTTTTCTGGTGATCAAGACATGGGTCTCTCAGCTTCAGTACCGTGTTTGCCTGTATGCTACCATGTCCCACTAAGAAGATAATGGACAAAACCTCTGAAACTATAAGCTATTAAATATTTTCCATGTCTTCACAATAGCCCAGCAAATGAAGAATGGAGAAAGAGACTGAAATTTCCTAGTGTCCAAGCAGTATATGCATGACAGTTTACTGACAAGGAAAGGAGCAGAGAGATCCTGCCAGTGGATCTTTCTCTTAGTAAGAATTGAAATTATTTCTACTATATTTTATGAAGTATTTTAATTTTATGCTGAGTGACATTTAAAACTCAGTACAAAATTAGATTTGTAAAATTACTTGAACAAAAAAGTGTATGTGTCACATAAAAGACTTCCTAATTTTTCTCTAACATTACTAATAGACACGATCTCACAGCAAACACCCTGATCTGGTTGTAGCCATCTTTTTTGTCTCTCTCTTACATAATGTCCCTGAGTCTCAGGTGCTAGAGTAGTTTTGCAGATGAATCCTTTTAGACTTGGCTCATGTAACAATAATTAATGAAAATCAATACCAAGAATTTGAAAGACATTAAGGAAGGATTGTGGGAGGGGGTGACTAGAGGTCATAATAATAAAACTCAGAGTCAGATATGAGGGGAAAAGCTGAGAAATCAGAAAGATGAAAGGGCAAAACAACAATCACCTTACCTACTCCGCTTCTCAACTGAGAAGAGACTAAATTCCTGTCTCCTTCTGCATCATCACTTTCTCTCTCTGCCCAGACATATCACTTCCTGTTTGTCTGTACAGACCCTCAGACCTCTATGGTTAGCTAGTGGCTAGTTCCACTCTCTGATTTTCAGACAGTATTTATTTGTACAAACAAGATATCACCACCTATGACAGAATGAATGGGAATTGAAAAAAATGATATAATTATAATCTTGCAAAAAATAAAATAGTAGAATAAAAGTACAAAAAGACAAGCTACTACTTGAGGGAATTAAGACTAGCAATCATGATAATAACACCTGCAAACTTTAGAATTTAACCAAACTAAGATAGTACTAAGAACTAAATATTTTTGCCAATTTGAATATGTAGCCTCCGTATATCCTCAAGCCAAGTGACAGTTCCTCTGGGTGCTTTACATCAGATCTCACTTCCGTAACATTAACAGATAGAAGCACACTTCATCATGTTCATGTTTTTAAGTTGTATCTTTTGATCATTTTTGAATTGTGTAATGCCTTTCTAACCAAGAGAATACCAAGATAATCGAAAATGAATTTGATCTATTTTTATCGCATGAAAGACCTGTTTCTGTTTTTATTCTTAACATTGTGATAGTTTTCTCACCATTACTAAATGAACAATCACTGCTCTATCTTATAGTTCCACTATTTTCTATTTTCTTAAAAAAAAAAACAGTCTTCTCTTTCAGCCATGCATAACCAGTCGTGGGTAACAGTGCTGAAAAATGAAAATACGTCGAATACAGACACACCAAAGATTGCATTGCACATTTCTTCTTTTATTTAAATTTTGGTACATTGTAATGTTGCTTAACCTTTATGATCATTAGTTTATCAAGTTGCAAACACACATTAACTTCTAATTTCTGTTTTTCATGGATTGATTAATGCCATCGACATGAAAATCTTAGTCTACTGCATTTGTTATTCCATAAATATTTAAATTAAATAGCATTTATATAATAACAGTTTAGCAATATAAACACATTATTCCTTTATCTTACTGAGACACACATTTCTTTTGATTTTTACCCATTCACAAGTTGAATGTGTATTTTATTTCTCTCTCAATAGAAGATATTAGTTTCATATAAGTTAATAAAAGATGAAATTGGGCCTTTGAGTTCTCTGCCCTGTCTGTAGAGGTAAAAATATTTTGCCTGTAGAACTTGAAATCTTTGTGTAAGCTCTGCAGCCAGAGGACCTATAGGATGTTTGTTTTACTGCATTCCGCCTTCCATTTTATGCAGGTCTTTCTAAAGATATGTCCTGTTTCTGTACCTGTGTACCATCTGTGGGGACACTTTGGGACTCCTTCGCTTTTCTAAAATATTTGTCATGAGTCAAAGTATTGGAAGTCTATGGAAACAGCTATGAGTGATGTGTACATCATTCTGTTCTGGATTTAGCATGCTTTCTAGTCTGTTATGCTAAGCCCCAGGTAGAAGTAAGCTTTGGTGACTTTATTCTAACTGAGACCAAGAATGGCACTCATCTCTTTCTCCAGTGAATTGCTTAGTATCCTTCTGTGTTGCTCACTGTGAGCTTTAAATTCAACATCCAAAAGATCTCTAAGTTCTGCCACTCATCCTGTATATTGTATATCAAATGGGGTTTCAGGTAGATTAGAGGTAGATTAGAGAGCCTCTGGCTCTTCTCACTTTTCACTCACAACAGAAATGAAAGCAGTCTGTTACAGGTTATGCCCTAAACTGGTGGAGTTGATGCAATCTTTGTAGTTTGTGCAAGATGTGTATTGTAGCATTACACTCAATTAGATACATTTATAACTATTAAATTTTACCGAGATTATATCTTTTAGCTCATATTTCATACCATTTCTATGGATGTATAATATATATGTATATCCTCATATCTATGTATATATACTTTTATGTGAGATATTTACTTAAGATAATTAGATGGTAAAATGCAATTAAACCCAACTAAATGTGTTTCAGCTATTGTACATTAAATATCAGGGTAATTTTAGTTTGTAATTGATTATTAAATGATCACTAAACCTCAGAACATGTGACATATCAGTCCTCACATTCTTTAACATCAGTGAAGACTGACAGCATTGACAGCTCCATGACAGATCACTCTATTTATTTGAAAAGAGCTATGTGTTCAGAATATAGAACTTTGAATTCATTGAAATCTTTCTTTATGCACCTGTATGCATTATAAAGTTAAATGAGAAATCATATCGAAACAAAGGTGTGCCTCAGTTTGACAAAATTATTGCAGTTCAAGTTTCTACTAATATCACTGAAGCTTTTAGTATGAAAGAAAAGTAGAAAAAAATTTTAAAAAATTATTTAAAAGAGAATAATAGTCACGTTCAGTAAAATCCACCTTCAGTTGTTAGGATCCTCACAAAAGTCTAATCACAAGAATAATGCCGGCATTTCTCAGTGGTTTACCCTATGAAGCATTGCAAACCAAATAAAATGGATTGCAAATTGCTACCCTGAACTGCAAGGGGACATTGACAATATTGTACTGTTTACTGACTTAATTTTAATAATTGTCCTGCTGTCATTTAAAATGTCGTCTTCAGAGGAGTGTGAAAGAGTCTATGTACAAATTCTGAAGCATGTTAACAACAATGTGAAATTCTAGCATTTCTCAAAAGTAAAGAAAACAAGAAATTAAAACAAACCTATTAATTTCCCTCATTTTGTTTTGGGAAAGGCTGACTGAGATACCAATGATACTGGCACTGGATTTTGATTCTACTGCATGTACTGGCTTTTTGGAGCCTAGTCTGTTTGGATGCACACCTTCCTAGACTTGGATGGAGGGGGAAGGGCCTTGGACTCCACACAGGGCAGGGCACCCTGACTTCTCTTAGGACTGGAGAGGGAGAGGGAGTGTGGCAGTGGGGGAGTTGGAGAGAAATGGGAGGAGGGGAGTAGGTGGAAATTTTTAATAAATAAATAAATTTAAAAAAAAGAAATTGGTCATCAAAAGAACAAATAATCCAATAAAAATGGAGTACAGATCTAAACAGAGAACTTTGAACAGAGGAATCCTAAATGGCTAAAAGACAGTTAAGGAAATGTTCAACATCCTTAGCCATCAGAAAAAGGCAAATCAAAACAACTCTGTTATTCAATCTTATACCTGTAAGAATGACCAGGATCAAAAACACTGAAGACAATTTATGCTGGAGAGGTTGTGGGGAGTACAAGCTGGTACAGCCACTTTGAAAAACAGTATGACAATTTCTCAGAAAATTATCAAACAACCTTCCTCAAGACCCAGCAATACCACTTCTGGGTATATACCCAAAGGATGCTTAATTTTACCACAAAGACATGTGCTCAACTATGTTCATAGTAGCATTGTTTGTCATAACCAGAACCTGGAAACAACCTAAATGCCCCTCTACCAAAGAATGGATAAGGAAAATGTGGTACATTTACACAATGGAGTACTACACAGCAGAAAAAAAATGACATCTTGAAATTCGCACGCAAATGAATGGATATAGAAAACATCATATTTAGTGAGGTAACCCAGACCCAGAAAGACAAATATCATATGTGACTTTTAGAAATAAAGCAAAGAAAGCAAAGAAAACCAGCCTACAATTCTCAATCCCAGAGAACCTAGACAACAATGAAGACCCATGGATCAGATCTATATGGGAAGGAGAAAAAGATAATATCTCCTTAGTAAATTTGAAGCCTGGGGACCTTGGGAGAGGGTAGAAGGAAGAAGAAAATAGAAAAACATACATCTCAATAAAAACAATTAAAAATCAAATTTAAAAAAAGAAAAAAATGATTATTGTTTCCATTGAGGTAAAAAAAAGAAACATTTAGGAAATTTAAAACGTTTTGAATGTGATGATAGTAACAAACTATACTGATATTTTAAAATCTGTCAAATTGTACATTTAATCTGATTAAATTTGCATTAAAATTAGGAAATCAAAATCCATTGTCTAGTCTCAGTGTTTAAGAGTGTGTTTTGTTTTTTCAGAGGATCTGTGTTCAATTTTCACCACACACATCTGGTGACACTATACCTTATATAACACAAATGCTCTGGGATCCGATTCCCTCTTCTAGCCTACTTAATCATCCACACACACTGAGCATACATGTACACAGGTACGCACATAGAACATAAATAAAAGTAGAAATTTATCTTACAAAATTACTGTCTGCATGTATATAGAAAACAGAAAAATATGTTAGTGATGCCTGAAAAATGGCAGCTGTGGTTTTCTTTGAGCTTCCAACTGCACACACATAAGCATGTACATACATACATAGACACACTTATTGTATGCTGTGTGTGTAACATCCATGAATCAGAAGTTAAGATGGTAATATGTTGTATTTTGAATAGTACCACAATAAATCTACAGGTGGAAATAACATACGCTTTTTGAATCTATTTTTTATGAGAAAGTAATTTTATTAAATTATAAAAGTTTCCATTTCCGCCCCTCCTCCCAACACCCTCCTACTCCCCCCACTCCCTCTTTGCCTCCCTCTTTGCCTCCCTCTCCATCCCTAAGAGCAGTCAGGGTTTCCTGCCCTGTGGGAAGTTCAAGTTCCTCCCCCCTCCCTCCAGGTCCAGGAAGGTGAGTATCCAAACAGACTGGATCCACAAAATCCAGTATATGCAGAGGAAACAAGTCCCAGTGTCATTGTCAATGGATTTTCAGAAAGACTTCGGGCCAGCCACATTCAGAGAATCAAGTTGGATCACGTCCTCGCTCAGTCCCAGTCCAACTGGCCTTGGTGGACTCTCATTAGATCAGTCCCCTTGTATCAGTGGGTGATCGCATCCCTCGCAGTCCTGATTTACTTTTTCATTTTCTTCCTCCTTCTGCTTCTCATTTGGACCTTGGGGGGCTCATTCCGGTGCTCCAATGTGGGTCTCTGTCTGTATCGCCATCCATCGTCGGATGAAGGTTCCCTCTGGTCTTGCCTTCTTTGCTCACGTTCTCTTTCCTTCTGTTTCTCGTTTGGACCTAGAGAGTTAAGTCCAGTGTTCCAATGTGGGTCTCTGTCTCTATCTCCATCCATCGCCAGATGAAGGATCTATGGTGATAAGCAAAATATTCATCAGTATGGTTATGGGCCAAGGCCGGTTCAGGCACCCTCTCCTCTGTCCATAGAACAATCTGGGGATCTATCCTTGGACCTGGGATCCCATATATAATCAAGTCTCCTGTAAATCCTAAAATGACTCCCTTAGTTGAAATATATTCTTCCCTGATCCCATATTCATCCTTCCTCCCTCCCCCGCATCCCAGTCCACTGAGCTTTCCCCATTCCACCCCTACTCCCTTCTCTCTAACCCTCTCCCCTTCCAACAACCCTCCCACCCCACCCCACCCCCAATGCAGCCGAGGTTACCTGGGAAGTCGACCTATGGAATTGAATAGAAGACCCGGGTATTAACCCACAAACTTATGAACACCTGATTTTTGACAAGGGAGCTAAAGGTATACAATGGAAGAAGGATAGCATCTTTAACAAATGGTGCTGGCGTAACTGAATATCAACCTGTAGAAGAATGAAAATAGATCCATATCTATCACCATGCACAAAACTCAGGTCCAAATGGATTAAAGACATCAACATTAATCTGTCCACTTTGAACCTGATAGAAGAGAAAGTGGGAAGTAGTCTACAAGATATAGGCACAGGAGACTTCTTCCTAAGCAGAACCCCAGGAGTGCAGACAATAAGAGAAACAATGAATAAATGGGACCTACTGAAACTGAGAAGTTTCTGTAAAGCAAGGACACTGTCAGTAAGACAAAAAGGCTACCTTCGGACTGGGAGAAGATCTTCACAAACCCCTCATCAGACAAAGGTCTGATCTCCAAAATATACAAAGAACTCAAGAAACTAGACACTAAAACTCTAATTAACCCAATTAAAAAATGGGGTACTGATCTGAACAGAGAATTCACAACAGATGAACTTCGAATGGTCAAAAGGCACTTAAGGTCATGCTCAACCTCCTTAGAGATCAGGGAAATGTAAATAAAAACCACTTTGAGATATCATCTTACACCTGTCAGAATAGCCAAACTCAAAAACAATGATAGCCTATGCTGGAGAGGATGCGGAATGAGGGGAACACTCATCCATTGTTGGTGGGAATGCAAACTTGTGCAGCCACTGTGGAAATCAGTGTGGCGGTTTCTCAGGAAACTGGGAGTCAACCTCCCTCAGGACCCAGCAATTCCACTCTTGGGAATATACCCAAGAGATACCCTAACATACTACAAAAGCATTTGTTCAACTATGTTCATCGCAGCACTATTTGTAATAGCCAGAACCTGGAAACAACCTAGGTGCCCCTCAATAGAAGAATGGTTAAAAAAGGTGTGGAACATATACACATTAGAGTTTTACTCAGCTGTGAAAAACAATGACATCTTGAATTTTGCATGCAAATGGATGGAAATAGAAAACGCTTTACTGAGTGAGGTAGGCCAGACCCCAAAAGAGGAACACGGTATGTATTCACTCATAAGTGGATTCTAACCATAATTAAAAGTCTTTGAGCCTATTATTCGTGATCCTAGAGAAGCTAAATAAGAAGGTGAACCTGATGAAGATTATTTAGCTATCCGCCAGGAGATAGGAAATAGACGCTTTTTGAATCTTTTGATTTGTAGTTTTCTTTGGACTTCCAACTGCACGCACTTGAACATGAGCATGAATTGTTTTAAAATGCATACATTTTGTTTAAAATATGTCATCCTACTAGTCCTTTTCATATTGATTTTTAAATATTAGTCATATTTCAGTGCAGTACAACATTCCAACAGTATTCTTATTTCATAAAGGCTGATATTCATTTCATTTTTGCTAAATGAAAAAATAGCTCAAGAAATAACTAGCTAATTTGCACAATTTATCTTATTTATACCTATCAGTACACAAGCACAGAGCTATGATTATCTCACTATGCCTTCATTATTTGTGTAGAAAAGAGCATTTGGAATTAAGGGAATGCTTAGGAGATAAGTATTTTATGTAAATAGCCAAAAAACATGAGACTCCTTCTTTTACTTTCTCTTACTCCCTGGTTCAACTTTATATCTTACTTCATATATAATAATTGTATTTTTGAAATTATGTAAAATATATTTAAGTAATAATGGTAGCAGAGCAAAACAATAAAGATTATCTTAGCTTAAATTGTAAAACTTGGAGATTTAAAAACCAAAAGTGGTTTAAACTTTTAACTTAAAAATTAACTAAATAGATAATAACTAATTTATGCTTACCACATGTTATCTTAAAGTATTAATTTGGGCAACTAGAGAAGACTTCGTGTTTGAAGAGAATATTTTTCCGAGCCTGAAGACTTGAGTTTGAATTTTAAGCATCCAACTATAAAACCAGATGTGACTGTTGCAGCCTGTAACCCCAGGAAAGGTGATTGGAGGCCCATTCCAAGAGTTAGACCAGACAGTAGTGTTTAATAGTAAGACTTCTAACCCTGTGAGAGACTTCATTAAAAGGCAATGTCACTAAAATTGAGCAACAGTAACTCACACAAACAAAAAATAAAATATTATAATATGAATAAAGTTCATGTTGATTTATCCAAAATTTATTAAATATAAAAATCTTTAATATCAATGGAAAGTCTGAGATATGTGATATAATTTGAAGTTCTCATAAGCTATCTCTGCAAACATTTTTTGCAAATCTTAAAACAATGGGCAGTTTCTACAAATCAGATTAGATAAACCTCTAAATATTTGTATTCTTAATTTTATCCACAGTCTATCTTGGTTTTCCCCTCATTTAATAAAATTTTTCTATTCATTGAAGAGAATACCATTTTCAAAAACTAGGTAAGGTTTTCAACATAACACTGTAATCTGTTTGCAACACCATCAATGTTGTAACTCAAAAGTCAAACATTGAAGAAAAACACAAGTCTTTAAACACATTAAAACATAAAATGAATTAGAATGGTTGGACTTCTGGGTAAACGTTATTTGAGGCACACTTTTATTCAAATGTTATTATTCTTGCTATGCAAATGAGCAATATACAAAATGAATTTTATTAAATGCCACTCTACATATTTGGCTATCATATACTATTCTACCCTGCATATGTGTATTAATGCAGAAAACTCTGTAGAAAACAGAGTTTCTAATTTATTATAATACAGTATGTGTACTGCTGGCAAAAATCTAGAATTCTAGCTACTTGGGCCCTATTTATATCTTCATTCCTCCATTTTTTTTTAGCAATGATGGCATGGACCAAATCTATAATTGTTCTGTTGCAAACCCCCTGATCCTTTTATTTCTCACTCTGCCACACTTATCTGTAAAATCCTAATTCAAGTTACACCCTATTACTTGCCTATTTCCTGCTACCACCCAAGCATCAGACAACAGCTGGAGTCAAACTATTCACTGATGAACTGCTCTCATTTTTCTTAGAGAAAATTGATGTCTATCAAATATTCCTATTGGGATCTCTTTGCTTATACTCAAAACATAATTCCCTTTTATTTTCTCCCTAGTGTATTTTCTTTCTCATGTATTCAATGCCCCTTTTTTCTTTCACAGGCTGAATAAGTTTATATTACCCTTTCAAGTACAGTAATCATTTCTAAACCCTCAAGTGTTCAAAGCTTTAAACTTCGTTAATAACTTTCTGGTATTTTGTAGGCTTATTTTCAATGCTTCTGTTTCATAGAAATTGTATATTTTTTCACTTCATTGTCTTTGTATCTACCAGCATCCTTCTGATGCAGTTCAGTATTCATTGCCAAGAGAAGCCGTCAGTGACTAAGAAACAAGGACACTCAGTGTCTGACCATCAACTTCTTTTTATCTTTTGTGGCTTACCGTCTCATGGTTGTTCTACAAAGTTTCCTTTCCATTGATCTCTACCTTTGTAGAAATCTCATCTGCAATTTGCTCTCATTCCTTGTCTCATTATCCTTCTTAGGTAATCAGAGTGATAAATCTCTTTCACATAGTAGTCCACCTAGGGTAAAAGAGTAAGCAATGGCTTCATTTCAAGCACTTCTGTGTCTCCTTCAGACTGTTACACTAGGAAAAAAGCAGGTTGATTAGTTTCATGTTAAAAATAAATAAAATTAAAGCAAAAAGCTTCTAAAGTTTATATTTTATGTGTATTGTGTTCAAACTGACATATGTTATAGGTCTTAAAAATATATTTGATTATTTCTTAGTTTTCATTCATTTAGGATCTAAAAGCATTGAAGCTAGGAAAGATGGATTCTTTTTTGAACACTGAATAATTTGGTCTTTTGAGGGGACTAGGTCAATTGTTAATGAAATATGCATTAAATAATCTTCACAAATTTCTGAATTAGTTTTAAAAGAATAATAATGAAGAGGCCAGCATAATTGGCATATTTTGGTTGACTTAGAAACTGAAAACTGATCTGGGTGGTGGTGGCACATGTCTCTAATCCCAACACTCCGGAGGCAGAGGCAGTTGGATTTCTGTAAGTTTGGGGCGATCTTGGCCTACAATTTCTAATTCCAGAAAGCTCCAAAGCTACAAAGAAACTCTGTCGCACCAAAACAACAACAACAACAACGAAAGAACCAAAAACTATTTATTTTCACCATATGTAAATATTCAGTAAATGATGAGACAGCATTCAAGAAAGAAAATTAACTTTTACCTTTTTGAAAAATTTTCTGTGTGTACACAATTAAATTAAAATAATAATATAACAAATCAGAAAAATACACAAGAAACCAAGATGACAACATAGTCTATGCTCCATTTTATCTTTCTGAGATCATTTAAATACAGTCCTATACTTAACAGATAAAATTGACTCGTACCTACTCAGTTCTTCAGTTCTGCTTCTGCCTCTGAGTCTGACTTACATTGTGAGCACAGGATTCCATAGCTTTCTTGCTCCTCAAACTCATATTATGGATTGAATTCCCTCCTTCCAAATTCAGATTTCAAACCCTAACTTCCAGATGCCTCTCTAACAAAGTGACTCAGTTAAATGAGATTAGAGTTGGTTCATTGCAGTCTTTTGTCACTCACAATGTCAGGATATGTGGCAAATTTCTGTGTTAGCAAATGTGTTGATCAAAGAAATGGATTAGCTACAGAGTATTATCAACCGTGCATCATATTTTTCTGTCTCTAGGAAGAAGCGACATAGATAATCATATATATTTTAGTTTTGAAGAGTAATTTTTGTATACTATTTATATCTATATGATCCTTTGATATTAATATGAAATTAGGAACACTCCATATCTTGTAAAACTTCTTCCCTACCTGTTGGCATGCAGATTATTAGCATGCTTGCCTCCATATAAAGTATCTCAGAATTTCCTTTCAAGGTCATCGTGATGTCATGAATGTAATGGGCCAGAGTGTAATTCTAAGAGACAGCTAGATATTTATGGTCTCTCTGAGCACTATAGTACAGACTGGGACCAGGAGAGAAACCGCATAGTAGCTAGAGAATTTGTTAATTGCATCTAACAACAATACAACATCAGACATAGTGACAGTTCTACCATCTAATTGAGCTTCAGGGGGTTAGAGTCATTTTAAAATATCCATTTAGCTTCTATAGTGAAAGCCTGGAAGATTTTATGGTTTTAGGGAAAATTATAAGCTTTTTATATTTTTAAGTATGGTATTAATCTTTGCATCTCTTCTGAAAATAGGAAATAGCTTTGGGCTTATTGTTCTGACTAGGCCAGTTTGACAGGTTTATGCATGAAAAGGTGGTTGATCTTATATGTCAAGGGCTTAGGATGCAGTGATTCAACTAATCAATATGCCACTCTGAATCATAAACCCTGAAACTCATAAGTAATAAGGATCATATTTCTGTGGAACTAATGATAGCAATGATACGACTGATTTTAATCATTTAACCCAAACTATGATCTATTTATTTGCCCAGAATAAATGGTATGAGGACTGTAATATTTCAGTTGTCCATGTATCAATCCTTTTAACTTTGATATTTTGCTTCAAATTGTTAGACACGCCTTGTTGTTTTATTCCCTGTGTATTCATTTGTGTTTTTCTCATCAGCTTTTCCCTATTAATACCATGATAATAGAGGTACTTTGCATCCTTCAAATCCCAAGGGACTTTACCATTATCTAATTTGACAGTGTTTTTACTAAACACTTAGTAGTGAATAAACAATTACACATAAATATAACATGGCAATAAGTTGCCTCCAACAGTCCCAACATTCATTTATTTTCACAATATTAAAAGGTTCTAAATTTTCTCCATCTTCCTTTCACTTGTTTTTTTAATGCATTTAGTATTGGTAAACCTTACTGTTCTGTGAAGTTTGTATTCTCTAAATGTATTGATCTCAGTTAGTATTAGCACCTTTTAGTAAAGGATAAAATTGAAGCTTATTTATAGCAGGTGATGTGTCTAAGTTTCTTAAAGAGCACAATTGTCCATTCATTTGGATTATTTCTTACATCTCGATTCCATGTCACTCCTGAATTCTGTATCTTATTTTCTAAAAAGAAAGATGCACATAATATTCCCCAGAAATGATTGAATTGTTTATCATCTAAATTATTATTGATTATATGTACAGTTTATGAGTTATATTAACTTTTAAGAATTCTATTTGTTCATTGAGAATAATAATTGATCTGATTATATAGCATTATAATTTAATTAGATTTTATGAGAAAAATACGACATGTTATATTGGATTGATTTCAGGATAACTACTATTTTTATATTCAAGCCATGAATAGGGACTTGAGAGAAAGGTCAATGGTTATAAGCATTTTCTCTCATAGAGGGCATGATTTCAGTTCTCAGCAGCCACACAGGGCAGCTCACAACCACGGGTACTGATAGCTCTGGGATCCAATGTCTTTGGCTTCTGAAAACATTTGTACTTATAAGTATGTACAAACACAGAGTTACTATAATTAAAAATAAAATATATCTTTAAAAATAAAATAAATAAAACTACAAAAATCAGCATTAATTTTTCACATTGCTACAGTTTTGATTTTGTTATGAGTCAGTTCATATATGTTTAAGGAATGATACAAATGAAAGAAAATATATGATATTTGTCTTCCTGTGTCTGGGCTACTTTACTCAGAATGGTTGTTTTCTTTGGTACCCTTTTAAAAATAATTTTATCCAGGTTACCAAGTACATCTATGTAGCTAAATTTAACTGTTAATTTACAACCTCTCATTTTATTGAATATTCATTTGCCTTCATTAAAACTTATTACTCTGTCTCTAAAAATACAGATTCCACTACTTTTTAAAGGACATACTGTCACAGTTTCTTTTTATCATACTTGAGGCCTCATGATCAATGATATTTTAAGCAAAAAAGAAGTCACTGCTCTACTTTATGTATCTTTCAACTTGATAAATGTGTTTATAGAGCCTGAGTTCTGGGTGTGTGAGCTTCTTCTGTCCTTTCTAAATTTTTTACTCATTCCAGTTTTGGCCTCATGTGGCTTATGGAACAAAATACTATCTCAGCACTAATGAATTCCACTGTGTGTAACCATCCCTGACCTCTGTCTTAAATCGAAAACTGAGAAATCCATTATTTGATGTGGCAAATTCACTTGGATAACAACTACATTTCAAGCTTGATATGGCAAAAATTTAACTTTGTATTTTTTACCACTTAAAATGTGCTCCTGTCCACAACATCAATCTTCTTTTTAAAAGATATCAACATTTACCAATCCACTTAAAGGCAAAATCCTACTTCTGACTGAACCCCAAGAACAAAATAATGGGTAGATCACACAGACTGAACAAACATAGTACTTGCAAAACTGCAAGATCAAGCTTTTAACACTGTGTATACTGGAATCAAAACCAGCATCTTTTCCAGTACTATTATAGCATTTCAGTAACTCAACAATTTCTAAATTAAATATCACAAGGTTCAATAATCTATCAAAAATCTACATACATGTAACATGAAGAGTGAAAAGGTTATAGATAGGCATGTATCTGTATGTATGTATGCATATATATGCATATAACAAAAATCAATGAAAGAAGAGGCAACGCATTTGAAAGATTGCTAGGAGGAAGAGTTTGGAGGGAGAAAAAGAAAAGAGAAATGATATAATTATATTGTGATCTCAAAAAAATTAAAAAGTAATAAAAATATTTGTCAGATAAGCAATGGCTTTGACCAAAACCTTCTATTGTATCCTATTATAAATTATAATTTATCCAATTTTTCTAGGGCTATTACTTCCCTGTTGTCTTTTGCTTTATTTAAGAAAATACTGTCATATATTTCAATGAGAAATTCTGAGTCTCTCTCCATCTGCCTACAGAAGTTATTCACGTCCAGATATTTACAGCATTCAGGGTTGCAGAACCACAGAAAATATCCTAATTTCAGGATTAAAGCAAAATTTTTACTTATTTTTCATAATTATGGATTTCTTGGACTAACATATTTTATATATTATAGTCTAAGTAAAACTTAATTTATAACGAAAAGAACTTTGTTCTTTGTGTAATAGCCTATCATCAACATACACACAGAGAGACACACACACATGCTCCGTCATAAGCAGATGAATAAATTTGTTGCATTGCTGATTAACATGCAGCATTCCCAACTATATTCCACTGAAGTATACATGCTACCTTAAACAGCCTGGGCATCTACTGCATTTACCTATCCTGTGTATTAAATATTAGAATAATGATGAAATATTTCCTCATTTTCACGTTTTAGCATTGCATTATTAAGTGAGTGTATTAGTCAAGATATTTTAGCAGCGTTTCTCATCCTTCCTGAAACTGGGACCCTTAAATACAGTTCCTACTGTGAGGACCCCAACCATAAAATCACCTCATTGCCAATTCATAATTACAATTTTGCTAGTGTCATGAAACATAAGGTAAATATTTATTGTGAAAAATGACCTATATGTGACCCTCTAAAAAGTTGCAATCCACAGGTTGGCAACCAATGCCTTTCCTTAGTCTGTGGAACCAATGCAGCTTCTTCACAGAATCGAGCTTTTCGAGCTTTCTTTGCCTGATTCCGACTTGTTAAGGACACATGTTCTGCAGCACTTTTGGTGGACACAGTCACAGTACAGAAGGTAATGATTGTGAGTTCTATCATTATACAGGCAGAACAAGGGGCGAGATCTCTTACAGATTTTAAAAAGCAGGTCCAATGCAGAATTTTGTGTCGAATTGTGAAGGCTTGTACTATAAACCTCTGTGGACTCAGAACCTCTGGGGCTCTGCCTGCTGGAACTACAGGGGTAGACTACAGCGTGGAGACCACACCCTGGCCAGCAGGAGACAATTTGAGAGACACAGACAACGAAGTCACCACTGACCAATAGCATCTTGCACAATCGCTTGGCAAGTCAGCTCTTTGTGGTTCTGCATCCTTCAATAAAGTAAGAGAAATTATCAGAAATTAGACAATGAATCTCTCTCTCTCTCTCTCTTTACCTCTCCCTCTCTCTCTCTTTCTCCTCCTCTGCCTCTCTTCTCCCCCTCCCTCCCCTCTCTCTTTCTCATGTATATACAAGATTTATTGGAATGACTTAGAGTTCAGCTAATCCAACAATGGCCGACTGTGAATAGAAAGTCAAATAATCCAGTAGCTGCTCAGTCTAGAAGGGTGAATATCTCAACTTATCTTCAATAAATGCTGGATTCTCAGAGAAGTAGGCTCCAATGCCAGGGAAGCAATGTATATACTAACCAGGTGAGTGCAAGTAGGCAAAGAACAGACACTTCCTTTTCTACGATCTTTTATATACTTCTGGTAGAAAGGATAGGACAGATTAAATATCTTTCTGCCTCTACATTCAGATCAAGAGTCCAAACTAGAAGTGAATTCACCTATGGATTCACCTACTTCAAATAAAGCCAAAAGATTTCTCACTGACATGTCCTCCATTTCTGGATTGTACTTCATTCCAGATGTAATCAAGCTGACAACTAAGAATAACTATCACAGTGAGTAAAGCTGCTGTTATGATCCCTTCTTTTAAGATAAGCTAAATATAAAGAGTGAACTATACTATTTGGTTACTGTGCTAAAAGTTTAAGACATAACCTTAATTCTCAGAAGAACCAAACTATACCAGTATAATTACCGAAGGCTACTGAAAACACAAAACAAAACAAACAAACAAACAAAAAAAACCAAAAAAAGAAAAAAACCAGCAAAGCCAGTACTTACCAGAGGCTTTGTGTTTTACAGTTTCAATTTTGCGCGAGTACCTGCTGAGCTTTCTACTTTGTAGTATTTGGAAAGAAAAATGTGAAAGACATCCCACACATATAACACTTACAATGAAGCATCTTATGCAGAACTAGCCACAGAGGGACAGTTTCAAGAATGTTATTATAGTTATATTATGTCTCAGATGGTGAAAGAATATTACACAGGAATATTACACACCTTACTAAGGTTCTGATATGTATCATGGTAGTTTTTTTTTATCTGATCTCTGAAATATTTTATTTTTATTTGCTCATTTGTGAATTTTATTTGAAAAAAACATTGAAAACTTGCCAATAGTGGGAGGAAAATTGGCTGGCCTCTCCCATTAGACTATCTAATGATATCTTAATAGATTAGCTGTGTTTTGAGAAAACACTTGTATGATACTAAGTATCAGCCATGAATAGTCTTACCAGGTATGGAATGTTTCATATGCCATAATGGCCTTGACTATTTCTTTTTCTCAATATGGTTGATAGTTTTTCTTTTGTAGATGTTTATTTGTTCTTTGCATTGTGTGTCATGTAATCCAGTTTCATTTACTATGTGACTGAGGATGACCTTTATTCCAGATGCTCACATTGCCACTTCCTGTATGCTGGTACTGTAGATATATGCCGTCATGCCTGGTTCCAGTATCTCTTAAATGTATTTTTAAAAATCTCATTGTTCTTTGCAACTCTTTCTGGTATTGATATTGATATTCATGAACTAGTTTGATTACCTGGATCATTTTTAATTATTCCTTAATCAAAGGTTGATCTGTTTAAGATTTACTTAGAACATTTATTATAAAAGGTAAGTATTCTTAATATTGAGTCATTACATATTATGACCTAAAGATATCAAAAATGGAAGAACTCTAAGCTATCCTTAAGATGATAGAGGATCAAAATAAAGCTAAAGAAATTCCTGGACCATTCAGGGAACTTTCATATGATATTAAAGTTCAAATATCAATTTAATAACACAATCAATTGGTAGGGTACACATTCAGTTTACTTACAGAACATGTGTTGTTTTTTGAGACTATTCTAATGGAATTCATTGTTCAATCACCCTCTCCCTGAGACCTCTTATTCCCTACTATTTTTTCATTTTTCAAAAACTAAGTTCTACTTTTCCTGTAGTTCTCAGGTTAAATGTCATTTATCCCAACAGGTCTTCCATAGTGACTCAATTTTAATGAAGTTTACTAAGTTATTTCTATACAGAAATACTTTAGAGTAACCTATTTTTTCACTCTAATGCACTTGTCATAATTTGTAAGTATTTACCAAAGGAAAAATTGAGCAGCAATAGATTCACAGACTAGAAAGACATATTTCTTGTTTAACTTACCATTTTTATACTTATATGAATTGTGCAAGCTAGATAACATATTTTTCATTTAAGATATATGTTTGAAAGTTGTGAGTATAATTAAACACTGGGAAAATGCAAAAATATGTAGTACTTTGTGGTTTTAATCCATAGTATAAAATTATCAGTCATCTATCTATCTATCTAACCTATCATCTATCTATAAATACATCCTCCATCCATACATCAATTCATCCGTCTATTTATCTATAAATAACATTTTGAAGCACTGCTGTAGGGTAAGAAGGCCAGCCAAAACAAAGCAAAACAAACAAACAAACAAACAGAAAAATCACCCTGGCCCTGAATCCAGAGTCAGTGAAAGGTGAAAGAAATACCATAGCCCTCAACCTAGAACCAAAAAAATACACCCTGATCCTGAAACCAGTATCAAAGACACACAAATCGGCACTAGTATCAGAGCCAGTGAAAGAAATATGCGCTGATGCTGAAACTAGAGTCAAATGGTTAAAAAGGTCCAGTGGAAAACATACACTTTTGCCTGGAAATCAGAGCTAAATCTGTCCCTGACCGACTAAGCAGAAAACTCAACAAACCCTGTGCAGGGAAACGAACTAATCTCTGAGCAGAAAACCAACCATTCTCTGAGCAGAGATCTAGACAATCTGAGCTCAAAGTACTGAAATCTGACCAAGTCCTACCCTGAAAATCTTCTCCCTGGAAAAACTCTGCCCCTAAGAAGCTGTATATAAGCCCTTCACCCGTTCAGTTTGATGTTGCCCTTTTTAACCCTGGCAGAGGTAGCCACTCTCCTGGATTCTTCCTTTCCAATAAATCTCTTGAATGAGGTTTAGGTGAAAATTTTCCTCTCCAGAGCAGGGATAGAACAGAGCAAAGCAGAGCTGTTAGACTTTCACTGGGGAAACCTTCGACTAGCAGAGAGAGGTTGATACCACTTCCTTGGGGAAGCCAGAGACTGAGAAGAAAGGAGTAGAGCAGGGCTATAACACTTTCTTTGGGGACCCTTTCTCCAAGTAGAAAGGAATAGTCACCCTCCTGGGCACTGGAGCTGAACTGTAACAGCTTCTCTGGTAAGCCCTCTCCTGCTAAAGCAGAACTATTACACTGGTGAAACTTTTCCCTAGAGCCAGGATGTAAACTGCTATGCTTGCTGCGACCTATGCTGTTCTTTGGCTGATGACTCTCGGAATACTTTTCCATTTGAGCTGAAACTCTTAGTAGTCCCTGGTCCCTGAGTGTCAGAATGTTCTTCTATCCAAGCTGTGACTCTCAGTGTTGCCTGCCTATCTATCTATCTATCTATCTATCTATCTATCTATCTATCTATCTATCTATCTATCTATCTATCTATCCTATCATCTATCTATATCTATCTATAAATTCATCCTTTATGCACATATTCACACATCATTTTATTTATCTCTTTAACTATAAATAAAATTTTGAGGCACAACCCCATTCATTCTTGGATGGCCTTGAGTTAATAATGTCTTGACATTCTGAGATCAACATCTCTACCTGCTGAATGCTGTATTTACAAGCTTGTGCTATTATGCTAGCTAAGTTATAGACCCTATCCTTTCTAGTGTCTAGAACCTTGAGAAGAAAGCACATGCAATCCAACCTTAATGTTCTTTGTTCTCTTCAAAGCAAATAACACATAGTGGGTTCTCAAAAGTGGCAATGTTGTCATTATTGACTATCTAAAAGTTTATCAATAATATCAAGTAGAATTGAACAAATTATTTATTTTTGCTTTTTTAATGCTTTAATAAAGTTTTTTAATGTTTTAATAATAAAGTATAAGTGAAAACAAATACTAGTACAATCAAAGAGAGGAAAACAGATAGAAGGAAAAAAGTCTGTAGAAAGGTGCAAGAAGCAGATATGTATGCAGAGATCTGCTTGTACACACACTCAGGAATTCCATTAAAACACCAAAACTGGAAACCATAATAGATGCACAAAGAATCTATAGGGACGTGTATATGAATACATAATTTTACAATGCCCTAACATGGCAGGTGAATGGATGAAAACATAAAATTCATCATGAGTTCATTAGCAAGAAAACTAAGATGCAATACAGTATGGTATGTGTTTGCTTATATGTGCATATCACCTGTTCAAACAATCCATAGAGCCATAGTAGCTAGATGTAGAGTAAAGGACTGGAGGGACAGATAGATCTCTCTATAAGTTGGAAATAGAATAAATATTTTGGATTTGACATGGGGATACTGGAATGGAGGATCAAGTGGGGATAGGAAAAGGAGAGGAGAATGAGAGAGAATATGGGAAGAAACAGATAACCATTTGCAAATAAAAGCTGAGTTTTCTCCAAGGAAGCCTCACTGTGAAAAAAAAAACTGCTCTTAATGGTAAACTGCATACCCAGAAGTAGATAGCCAATAGAAAATAAATTCAAAGACATTTTTGAAGGTTCTTTGACATTTTAAAATTTAATCTATGCATATATTCCATGACTTTCTTATTGCTTTGTGTCTTTGTAGATGTTCCATTCTAGTATGCTTTTGCTCAAGGAAAGGAGGTGAAGTGGATAGAAGTGTAGGCCTGGGCAGGTAGCAACTAAATTTTACTATTTTCAAATGCTTGAATTCTTCTGTGTTTTGTTGTTTGTATAAACAACTTTGAACCGATTTCCAGGCAAATCACATGACCAGAAGGATAGAGGACAGAAGTATGATACATATTCTACGTTTAGATAGAAGTAGGTATAGACCTATTCTACGTTTATTAGTGATATTTTCCTTTGGGTGGACAATACCATTATGCAGTCCAACAACTACAGGGACACTAGTCTCTTTCAATATATGAGGTAAATATATATAATATGTGAACTAAAATTGGACTGTTTGCTAGAGGTCACACCCTCAAGAGGTTGTGTTCTTAAAATATACTTGAATCACCAAACTTTTAATTACTGTTCTTGTCCTTTCCCCCTCATATAATCTTTGGGAAGACTTTGATGATTAAGAACTTGGATATTTAGCAAGGTAGTGGTGGTGTATTTAATCCCAACTGAGAGACTGAGGCAGATGGATTTCTGAGTCTGAGGACAGCCTGATCTAAAAGCAGATCCAAAGCATCCAGGACTAAGCAGAGAAGCGTGTATCATCAAAAGCAAGCAAACAAAGAAAAAACCTTAGATATTAAATGCCAAGATATCATTGTAATATAACTCTGCTAATTTCATTTCTTTTGTGAGTCTAAGTGTGGATAGCAGACTTTTGAAACTATCTTTTTCTCTATGCCTATACTTCTAAAGTTCCACACAATTTAAGTTTTCTAAGAAATATTCATTTTTTATAATAGGTAATTATTTGTGCCTTCATTACCTCCTTCAAATTCTTTCACATTTTCTTGTTATGGAAGAGTAACTTTTTATAACTCATAATTAAAATGTACCTATATCTCATTTTTATGTAATATGTTATTTCTTTATTTACTTATCCAATGCTTTGATGATTCTGAAGAAAATTAGTTACAAAGTATTATTTCAATTAGTATTTTTATTGTATTTTATTTTTTTAAACAATTGAGTATTTCATAATGAATTTGATCCCATTTGATCCCATTCTTTCCCTACCCATTCAATGTATCTTCAACTTTGCAAAAATAATGAGTCCAATTCAAGGTGCCCATACATAAAAGGTGTGTTCTCTTCTAATGGGACAGGGTCAATCTATCAGGAACAATATTTGTAAAATTGGCACCCCTCTCCCAGAAGTTCTAAATTGTCAATTGCTCTTATCGTCTGGTGAAATTTCATGCCTACCTCCTCTCTCAAGGCTGGTATTCTGTCTGAATTGAAATTGTCCATGTTGTCACAACAATGGTAAATTAATATGTTTATCTACCAGGTTGTGTCAAGAAAACAATCTTACTTTGCAGTCATTCACTTCTTGTTTTTGTTTTTGCTTGTTTGTTTCTCTATGAAGTGACTTATATTTCTACAATCCTCAAAAATACCACTGTGGAAAATTAACTTGTAAAGTGATGTTTTATCATTCATCACTTATTGGAATTTATTTCTCTGAACTGACTAGTCCATATGCTATGCATCAAGTTATAAAAATTTTAAACTAAATGATAATCTAATTATTTTGTTATTATGTAAAAATACCCATTAATTAAAACCTGGACCCATTATAATTTTTCACATGAATTTTGTTTCCAACTTCTGTCATTCAATAGTTACTCTTTTTCTAACCTTGAAGAATATATATATTCTGATTTCCATAGTGGCTGTACTAGTATGCACTCTCTCCAGCAGTAAATAAGTGTATCCTTTTCCCCATATCCATTCTTGCACTTGAATTTTGTGATTTATCTTAACCATTTTGACTGTGTTTAGATAAAATCTCAGAGTAGTTTTAATTTTCATTTTCCTGTTAGCTAAGAATACTACATATATTTTAAAAATACCTTTCAGTCATTTAAAAACATTAAATATATCTTTTAAGAACTCTTAGTTTAATTCTATAATTCATTTTCTTAAAAATTGAAATAGTTTCTTTTCTTCATATATGATTTTAATGTAATTTTAGCATGTTCTAGATACTGACTGTCAAATGTGTAGCTGTTAATTTTTTTCCAATATTTTAAGTCTGCTTCTTTATTCATTGGATAGTATACTTTGCTGTACATGAACTTTTTGCTTAATAATATTCTTTTTTATCAGTTGTTAGAAATAATATGAACTTTATTCAGATTACATTTAAAAAGTTATTTCCTATTCTAGTAACTTGAAGTATTTTCTCTATGTATTTTCTTCTCAGATTGATCATACTAGGTTTTATGTTGAGTTCTTTGATCCATTTGAGCTGCATTTTGTTCAGGGTGAGAGGTAGAAACTCGTCTCATTCTCTTGTAACTGTCTAGTCTTAGCAGCTCTATATGTTGAAGATGATCATTTTCCTCTGTTTTATATTATTGGTTTCTTTGCCAAAAATTCAGGTGACTTCAGAATTGTGGGCTTGACTGTGGGTCCTGAAGCCTAATCTATTGGTTATTTTGTCTGCTTTAGGCAGTATAATGTTGTTCTGATTTCCATTGTTTTGTGGTATTCCTTTACTTGACATCTGGGATGGTGATATCTGCTTCATCTTTATTGTATTATTGTGCAGGATTGTTGTAATTATCTTGATTATTTTGTGTTTCCATGTGTATTAAAATTAATTAACATAATTTTTTTATTTTAGAATGATTGTGTAGGCCCTTTCAATATAAGAGCCATAAGAGCTACTACTTAGATAGCTATATTATATAAGCATATATATGTATATATATACACATATATAATGATTCAAAAAGTCATAATTAATATCTTCAATAAGTTTTTAAACCAATAGTTCAATAATCCATGTGCTACTATATAATTCAATGGAGTATAAAGTTACAATTTTTATAACACTTTCATAGCAAAAATTTTATATTTTTTGTGCTATATCTCTCTGGCACAATTAAAATAGTGTACTGTTGAAAATGTCATGGTTACAAGTAAGTGTTATACCTTAAAAATAGAGCAATCTCCATGACTTTAAAGAAATAGTTTGAGGGAGTGAAATTGCAGTCTCACTTAACATTTCTCAAAAAAGTATGGTAAGAAACCATTTAGATATAATCCACATTATCCATTTTAGCTTTTTCTAATATTCTGAATGAAATATTCAGATGTTTTGCAGCTTTCATAATATTTATAATCCTTTTATGTAGGATATCAGCCAAGGTTTTTTTGTATGATATAAAAAGGACTCACTGCAGGTGTAGTTTAACAAAATGTTTCTTATCCCCTGTTAGTGATAAACAGTTGAAAGCCATTCAGTTAGATTAAATCATATGTTTATCTTTGAAATTTATTTTATGACATATTACTTTGGTGTTTAATCAGTTAATTAAATTTCCTTTTGAAGGATATGTTTATTCTATATGTTTGTCTTAAACGCACTTCTAAAATAAATTTCAGGAGCTGCCAATACAAGTCATTGGTAGCATAGCACATTTGAGACCTTAGATTCAATCCCTAGCAGATAAACAAATAAAGTCATTCAGTGGTTTATTTCTAGTTTATGTTGATACATGATAAGCAGCTGCATGTGTATATTAAATTTTGTTCTCAAGCATAGTACTTTCATATCTTTGTAATCATAAAAGTTATGCATAAAAGCTTTGCTTATCATATCTGATAGACACATAGTGACATATTTTTAAAGTTGATATAAATATTGAAATGTATAGCAGTTATTAAAGATTTTCAAGTAAATTTGTTATTTTAACAACTTGAGTCTTACAATGTATTCTATTTATTTTATATTAATATGATAATGTAATGCTTTATATAAATACTTTTCTATTTTTCTTGAAGTGCCGGCTAGTTGGAAAACAGTTTTTGTGTGCAGTTTATTTTTCCTTTCATGTTTATGAATTAAATTCTATGATTAAAATCTAAGTAAAGCATTTGCAATAAAGATGGAATAAAAAGGCACAGGCAAACCTTTCACAATGACATTATGGGTTATTTGAAAAGCCCAGTGAATCTTCTTTATTGAATTCTGCAGAGCTCTGCTTTCCAGGTTTATAGCACTGCTCTGAGTGCTTTTGTTACTGAATCCTGGAGGCACATGACCTGGATCTAGTCTTAACTTTGTTCATATGTAACTTGTGACTTCTACAACGTATCAACCTTTCTGGACCTCAGTGTTCCTATCTGTCAAAATAATCATTTACTACAAAGTCAACTCAAGTCTTAGAGCAACACAGATTTTTGATAGACTCACCATGCAGCCAGGTCATAATCATGGAACAGAACATTTGTTGCTCCTAAAGTCAATTTTGTTCCCATCCTATCATTTTAAGTAAACATAATCCATCTGTCTGATAGCAGACAAATGTCAACTGCTCTCTAATTTCTGTTAATGTGATCATTCTCAAAATGGTAACATCTTTCTTTAACACTATATTCTTAGATCTACTGGTTTCATGTAGTTGTGAATCATTTGTGAAGAAGGTCTGGGGATGAATGAAGTAGGATTTAAGAATTAAGGTTATGCCAAGATTAACCTGAAATATTATGTAATTATTATTAGAATTAAGACCATACACAATTAATGGCAGATTCTATGGTGAAGTAGTACTGAAAAGTGTTGTTTCAATAGATTTTTAGGTAAGAGACAATAGGAAAACATAGGGTTATTTTCTTTCAAATCAATCTATAAACAAAGACTAATAAGCTTTAAGTAATTAACAATTGCCATAGTTTGATGATCATAAGTTCTTATGATGAATATTTAAAAAGCTAAATGTCATGTCCAATTTTACAAATGTAGCTACATTCCATAGATTTCCTCAGCATTGTCTGAACAAGGCAGATATTATACTTAATAGTAATCATTAGAGAGGACCGACACTAATGCCAGCCAAGACTAAATAACCAACATTGAAGGACATTGTTACCATTATTATCAAGATTTTGATGAAATATCTCTCCTATCAACCATATCTTTTCTATATTCTCCATACACAGAATCATATACGTTGGGATTATAGTAGGAATGCAATTTTAGTAGTTAAAAGGGTAAAGTCAAATTTACTTTTTTTTCCTATTTGTCAATGTCTGCAATAAATCATCATGGAAATAATGGGACTTCTCTGAGATCTTTTGGAATGCCCTTTTTCACAATGTGGTATATTTGGGGTATATAAATATCTTTATATTCATGCCTATTCATATGATTAGGGTCAGAGTAACCAACTTCAAGTTTCTAGGCTGTAAGAGGTAGTTAAATGACAGTACTAGTATATTATCAACTCTTAGATTCATTGTGAACCTTAGAGAAGTCTTTGCTTGAACATATTACTACTGTCTTATACTGGGCATATGTAGAATTCCTCCTAAGAACACCTCTTACTCATTCTCCCATATATCTGTAAGAACTGAGTTTTTAAACTAATTACTGCCTGCAGAAGGAATTTAAACTAATAAAGTAGGAACAAGAGTCATGTTTTGTTTTCTTCCCTAACTGCGTTAGCAAGAGCTAATATTTATTGAAGGGTTAGCAGACAGACATTAGTCTTAGAGTTATGCATATATTAACATATTTTTCATCAGCATTATTAGAGAGCTATTGTTTTCAGTCATACTATATTAATGGAGAAATTTAAATATAGGTAAGTAACAAGCCTAACCTCATATAACAGGAATAGAAAATCTTTCGACTAAGCCCAGGATATTCACTCCTGAGTCATTGTGTTAAGCACTGAAATAAACACACTGAAGATATAAATTTTGATAATATATTAAGTGTCTTCCTTGGAAAAGTTTCAATTTAAAGAAAAGAGCTCTGATGTTTGAGTCACTGATGTGCGATTCCCCTCTGTATGCTGTGAATATATTTTATTACTATTGGTTTAAAAAGAATCTACATTGAGGCTATGGCAAGGCAGAATATAGCCAGGGTTGAAAATGTCAACAGATATATAGAAAGAGTGGACAAAGTCAAGGAAATGCCATGCAGCTGCTGAAGGAAACAAACCCCAGAATCTTACTGACAAACTACCAGCCTCATGGTCAGATACAAAGTAATAGGAATGGGTTAATTTAAGGTATACGAGTAAGTTAACAAGAAGCCTGAATTTGGGTTTGGGTCGCAAGTAACAAACAGTCTCTATGTACGAAATGGTGCCCAAACAACTGAAGCTAACACGCCTGACCTGCCACTCACCTTGGGTCTACATTCTTGTATTTTCTCTCATTTTTCTCAGGGTTAGGAGGAAAGTAGGAAAGTAACTAAGAGCAATCTAGCAGCTCAGCACTCTCTGCCTGAGCGAATGGCAACATCTGGTCTGCTGGACGTGCACAGTCGGGAGAGCATGGCAGATTCTTGCTGTCATACATAGAGATATTTCTAGCCCATGCAGTACATTGCAGGGCAGGTTTATCTTTTACTAAGACAAAAAGGGTTTACGTGCTGCACACTCCTTCCCAGAGTTGAGGTAGTGAGTACAGTTCCTATCGTCGTCCCGAATCTAATGGTAAAAGCACCTCTGCCCTATTGAAAGGCTGAGAAAAGCCGAACCTGCATTAAGGGCCACTGTGACCAAATTTCTTACTCTTATTAAAGCATTCCTGGTCAAAAAAATAATTACAGATACTCAATAAGACAGATTCAGATGTAAAAGATCTCTCTCTCATTTGACCACAGTGGTGCATAAGTGCTTGAGAAAGAAGACAAAGAATACATAGAGAGTTATAAAAAGAAGTATAAAATAAAACAAAGTCTTTAAAGAAACAGGTTATAGACAGTCATAAATTTACAGGAGTAAAAAAAAATAAGCCATGTAAAGGTAGAATACATAGGCTCTAGATTTTGTCTATTACTGCAATTTCTTTGATTTTTATGAGTGTGAACAACCTAAGTACAGGAAGACATTATATTATATGGGCTGCTAAGCTAAACCAACATATATTTTAATGTACATATTTTAAATGTATCTTGACTTCAAAACTTGTATCTAAGTATATATTGCTTCGGGAAAGATCTGCTTTTGTTTCTACAGAGGGTGAGAGCCTATGGATTCCTTCCAAACTAATATAGTTTGATAGACCAAGACCACCCCAAAAGGTCTCCATGAACTCCTAAAAATACTTCACCCAACAAAAAGCAGAAAGCAATTTATAGAGAAATGTGCCCAAATTCCCAAATATTGTTAATAAACATTTGTTTTCTTTTAAAGGGGGTATATAACATGGAGATGAATACTTTGCATTGATATGGGTCTTGTTCTACTAATACAAATTTAAGGTCAATTTTGTTACATATATTTCTGCTATTACTTAAGATATTGTGTTTATGCAGCCCATTTATATGTACTATACTGTAGCATATAGTTAAGAAATATAGATTAATAGATAATCTTTTATAGTACTCAAACTTATAGTTATGGTAGTTAGGTTTTCTAGATGTACAGAGATATATTTCAGATGGATAGTTATTCTTCAAAACATTCAAAGATATACAGAATATACAATTTAAAATGTTTCTATAACTTAGAATTTTCTCGACAGTGAGACATGTCTGCTTCTTGCACCAATTACTTAAGAGAAGTTGATGTAAATTAAAGAAACTCATTATTGAATTTACCTTTAATGTGACAAGGCTAGTCATTTGGGTAAGAAACTGCTCTTGCATGGATTGATTGATGACATGGATATAAACTGGACATGCAGAACTCACAAAGAAATGACTCTTGAAGTTACCTAAAGAAGGTGAAACAGTCCTATGGGATTCCTGCTTCATGAAAGAGTCTGTCATACATTCTGCAGGACTCAGAAGAAAGTGACTGACAAACTGACAATATAGGTGGACTGTCTTTGAAATTTCATGCTTCATGGTAAACTCTGCCGGATATTATGGGCCCATACATTGAAAATGGATGCTTCAATACTACAGGAGAACTTTGGGTAGCTGTCCAGGCAGCAAGTTTCTAGAGTTGTAAGTTTCTTACAATATCTTTCCTGTTAACGTAGGTAATATTATTTCCTTCTGGGGTCTTTGATATAGTTGAAGAATAGATAGTTATAATTATAGTTTTCTCTAGCTATGATAAAAGACAAAGTAGATATAAATTTTAACTGGATTCTTGCTTGATTCCTGTTTTATTATATATAATTTTACTGTGTTAAAACCTTCCTTTTTATGTAGATAGAAAAGAAGAGGTGATGCAGGATTCCCCTCTGTATGCTGTGAATACATTTTATTACCATTTGTCCATAAAGAAGTTGCTTACGACCTATGACAGGACAGAATGTACCCAGACAGGAAATCTGAATAGAGATATATAGAGAAAGTAGATGGAGTCAAGGAGAAATCATGTAGCTTCTGAAGGAGACAGACACCCTGAAACCTTACAGGAAAACCACCAACCTCGTGGTAAAATACAAAATAATAGAATTGATAGAATTGAGTTAATTTAAGATATAAGAGTTAGTTAACAATGATCCTAGCTAATAGGCCAAGCAGTGTTTTAACTAATATAGTTTCTGTGTGATTATTTTGGGTCTGGACAATTGGGAAACAAATGAGCAGTCTTATATTACAAGTCACTAGCAAGTAAACTTAATTCACCCCACAGAGGTATAATGTGATACTATATAAAATCTGAAAGTATAAAAGAGACTCAGATGAAATACTAGTGTTTTAGAGACAAGAATATGGGAGATGCACAGAGAGCATACCAATAACAAGGAACCACAGAAAGTCAAACAGCGAGTCTAGAGGTCTAAGACAGCATTGTGGTTGGAAGGAGAAAACTTTCATTAAACTTCCAAGAACAAAGAGCCTCATGATTTTTATAGTGTGTGTTTCAGAGAATAGAAACTGAGATAAATAAAGAAAAATATTATCATGAATTAATACCCAAGGTAGAGAATTTGTAGAAAATTTAAAAATTGTCTCTTCAGGGGGTAAATTGGATTCATATTTCCCGGGAATAAATGCATCAGAAAATTAGTAATTGAATCTTTAAAATCATTGGGAGGATAGAAGTTAAACTTGCAGGAGATTTTAGAAGAGAAGATAATTTGAATATATGTAAAATTATGAAAATATACTAAATTGAAGTCGTTGATACAATGAGAGTTTTCAAAGATCCATATTTTGGCAGATATATCTATCTGTATTGTAATCGGCTAATACTGGATAAACCCTGAATTTTAAATGAAAAAACTGTGTAGATGAATTTTTCTCACAATTTATACTAAACTAAAAGAACCCTGAACTCTAAAGGAGGGATTTATGTAATTGAAGCCTCTCACAGTTTATGCTAGCGAGGAAAATGATATGATGTTTGTAACTGAATTATTATGAAGTCTGAAATTGGACAGGAAGATAACCAGTGACACATAAAATACCACCAACTTTTAGGAAAGCTTACTCAATGTGATAAAATGGAAAAAGAAACCTTTGCCATATATATGTATATATATTTGAGAGAAGTACCTAAAATATGCCAAAACAGTAAAAGATCATTGAAAAAAATTAAAAATAAGGAATGGAATTAAAGAGATTTCCAGACATCATGAATTTTAATGATGAAAATTACCAATTTGGATGACTGCCAGTAAAATAGTAAGCAATATACTTAAGAAGTAAAGTTGTGAATGTATGAATCAGTTATACTGCTTAATTCTTTGAGTTAGTGGAAAAAAGACCAACAAAATGAATGTTGTAGGTACTTATGAGTGGGATACAGAGGAATATGGGTACTGAATCACTGAACAACAAATCCAAGCAACATCTGTTTGGTTGAGAAAAAGAAACTAGTTTCATAAGAAACCAACAATCCCAATGAGTAAATTATTTGGAAGACTACAAAGATAAATTTGGAAAATAGAATATGTAGTCAGAGATTAAATGATGAAAACACCAAAGCCAACATAGCAAAATCAGTAGGTTGATATGACTTGAATTGAAAGACTACAATATGAAAAAGACGAACAAGAGAGTTTCATTCCTGGAACATCTATATATACAGCATAGATATGGGTGAAAATGTTAATATCTTACTATCAAGGTTTAAAGACAACAAATTGGAAGACAGGACCTATGGCTTGTTAAAAATTAACACAGGATAAAACAATCAGATGATCTGAGTTATACAATATAAACGGCATTCACATTCAGAACTTAGAAATATCTGAGATGTACTTTTGCTTTGGCAGTTCACCATAGAATTAAATGTCTAATGCATGGGAAAGTAAACCAATCTCATTTTCTAAATGAAGATTAGTAATTATTTTTCCCAAAGATTTATGGTTATCATCCTGTGCTTTAATACAAAATAGAATGCAAAAAAAGAAGGTGATAAAATTATTATCATGTCACATAAGATTGTTACCCTCCTTAGTAAGGGACTTTCCAAGGTTTCTCTTTGGGTATTTGCTGGAGTCAGGAGTATAATAGGTGATACAGAGAAGGTACAGGTTGTCCTTTTCTTTATAGGAAGGTGGCTGGAGCTAAACTAAACTTCACCACTGAAGTCTAATCTCCACATTGTGGAGACCAGCACCGTCAGTAGAAAGAAGAAACACAATCTAATACTAGTCTCAAGGCTAATTACCATGAGAGTTAGCTAATGTTCCTGACTTTGAAGTTTTGGAACAGTATTTACCAGTAGTTATGAAAAGGATATATTTTATGTCACCACATATGACTGATCTATAGAGTGCAAACACAAAATTGTCTACAGTTTTCCATGCCGGAACTAACAGTGACTATGAATTATAGAAAAAATTTAAATAAGTTTTCAAAATGTGCCTCATATTTGTACTCTATTCTAGAAAAAAAAATATGTTGCCTCTTGGATTGTTTGGTTATTTGTAAAACGGAGGCAATAAAATGGTGACAAGAATTTGCCTGAATTATTGTAAACCTCAGTGCATTGTGAATATTGCTTAAAACCGGATTGTAAAATAACCAATCATATAAAATTTGATTTAAAATACTACACTAGCACACTGTGCAGTACAAAATTCATACTACATTTTATTGTTCCTAATTCGTATGTGTTAAAAACCACAGTTGATGAATCACTGTCATTACTGGCTTGTTCTTTAGAAGGACATTTTTTCAGAAGTTTGACAAGGTTTTTTTCAGGTGATAAATTATAGATTCTTATCTTTTTCAGTCTCTTAAAATGTTCTTGAGACTCTTTGTGTTACAAAGCTTTGTAAGCTTTCTTACATTTTATCTTTTCTTTTTTAAACAGGTCCTATTTTTTTGTACATTTTGGCTAATGGTTCTGTGTTTCAGTGGATTTTGGTGTGTGTAAACATGTATGTCTCTGTCTCTGTGGCTATATGTGTTTCTTGAGTGTTTTTTTTTTGATTCCTTTTTCCTGTTTGCTTGTTTTGTCCTATTCTGGTTTTCCTGTTTTTTGTTTTTTGTTTTTTAATGTAACATGACAGTGGCTTGTTTGGGTTTCTATCCTGCCCGCTACCCACAGCTGGCAGGTCTCAAAGAAAATCACACAGAGTCTACATTAGGTTATAAACTGATTGGCCCATTAGCTCAGTCTTCTTATTAACTAATTCTTACATCTTACAGTAACCCATAATTCTTGTCTGTGTTAGGCATGTGGCTCAGTACCTTTTCCAATGGGGCAGTTTACATCTTGCTTCTCTTTGGTCTAGGCAGGAATTGAAGAATGGGCTTCCTCCTTCCTAGCCTTCTCCTGTTCTCATTGCCCTGCCTCTACTCCCTGTCTGGTTGACCCGTCTATACTTCCTGCCTGGCCAATCAGCATTTTATTAAAATACATGATTGACAGAATACAGATAATTCTCCTGCACCACTTCCCCCTCATAAAAATAAATCCATAGTCCATTTGTTGGGAATGTGGGCGTAGTATTCTAGGCTACTTCCAGCTGGTTGTGGGCACTGATAAACTTATGGGAGTCTTAAGAAAATTTAGAATTACAATCAAGTCCTGATTGGAGTATCCTGTGAGTCCTGATCATCTCAGGCAGCATCTTGAATCCATTCTGGATGTAGAACTCACACATCTGGGCCATCTGTTCCTAACAGAGATTTCTCAGGTGGTCTTCCTTGATCAAACTGGATTTTTCTTAACTCAGAATGAGTCTACAGCCTCTCCTTTTCTGTGGAAACAAAAACAAAATATCTCCTCCAAAGTAGCATACCTTTTGACTTTAGTTTTGAAGCCAAGGTATTTTCAAAATACCTATCTTGGGTAAGTTCAGCAGCATTTATAAACAAAGGTCTTTTAGCAGTTGTTGCTCCTTCCTCAGCATTCAAACAATTTAAAGACAGCATAATAGCAAAAAGCATCAAGATTCTCTGTATATTTTCCACCTTCATGCAGCTTTATTTTAACCTCTGTTTCTTTTATTTTTACTTTTAACTTTTGGCTTTTTGAGACAGGTTCTCTGTATATCTTTGTTCTGGAATTCCCTCTGTAAACCACGCTATCCTTGAACTCACAGAGATCCATATGTCTCTGCCTCCCCAGTGCTGGGATTAAAGGTGTGTACCACCACACCCAACTATTCTCTTTCTTTCTTTTTTATTTTAAGGCTTTAAACCTTTTTTATCTACCAAGACTGCTTGTATTTTTAACACATTGTAAACCATTGAGAAGTTTTGGGTTTTTTTTCTTTGAATCTCTTTTTACTGTATATCCCTCTTTTTCTGACCACATGAGTCTTTATGGAGAGGATAAAGCTGTGGCTTTGATGGCTAGCTCCAGCCCATTCCTTAGCTTTCCAGCCTCATGGTGGATGTACCAGCTGTAGCCATTTTTATTGCCACAACTCTATGGCGTTTCAAGGTCCTTGCCAGAAAGCAAGCTGCAGCATTCTGCTCACAGACCACACTCAGTCAGACTGCCTGCCTGAAAGATTCAGAGTTTGCCCTGGCAGGATGGCCCAGAAAGCTGGTATTTTAAAACGGTGCAGCTTTTTTCCTGCTATGGCTGAAAACCGAAAAGCATGCGTTCAGGTTTTCATCAACACCATTTAATGTTTCATGGCAGGACCTCTTAAAAGAGCTGCAGGGTTTTGCAGCTAAAGCTGAGTTAGGAAGCTTCTCTTAGATGAGAGCACTTGCTTGCTGACCTGAGAAATTGCTGCTACCAAGGAGACATGCTTTACTCTATTCGTTCCCAAGCTTTCTCAGGCTTTCTTGGGATACAGTTATCCATGTGGGCACCATCTGTAACATGACTGCTGGCTTGTTGGGATTTCTGTCCTGCCTGATACCCTACAGCCGGCAAGTCCCAAAGAAAATCACACAGAGTCCACATTAGGTTATAAACTGATTGACTCATTAGCTCTGTCTTCTTATTAACTAATTCTTACATCTTACAGTAACCCATAATTCTTGTCTGTGTTAGGCATGTGGCTCAGTATCTTTTCCAATGGGGCAGGTTGCATCTTGCTTCTCTGTTCTCTAGGCAGGAATGGAGGAGGAAGCCCATTCCCCCACTCCTGCCCAGATCACCAAAGCAGCAGGATGTAATCTGCCAGCTGAAAAAGGCTAATGTAGATAAGAACAATGGGTTAGTATAAGTTACAAGAACTAATAAGAAGCCTGACCTAATGGGCCAATCAGCTTTATAACTTATAGCAATCTCTGTGTGATTTTTCTTTGCAGACTAAACAGCCGGGGAGCCAGGTGGAACAGAAAACCCCAACAAGCAAGCCAGCCCCTCATGTTACAGAATGGTGCCCAACACAAGCAGGCTACCCTCATGTTACATTTTTATTTTATTTTACTTTATAATCATTACTATTAATTCTATTATTTTAGGTGCATATTTTTATCCTAATGAAGACAGAATCAAAAGGTGTGGATTGGTTTGTTGTAGGAAGCAGGAAGGATATAAAATCATAATCAAAATATTTTGAATTAAAAATCTACTTTTAATAAAAATGTTCTTGAATAATTTCATCTCATAAGAAGACTTAAAGATACTATAAGGATGTTCTACATATTCTACCTAGGTGCTTCAAATTATGTCTTATTTAATAATTTTTAAAATTTTAACCGTGATTTGTTTATTGATATGTACAACTGTAGTTATATAGCAATGTATGAACCATGCAGATTCATGTTAAAATGTTTAAATACTGCATTGACATAAAGACCTCTTAGGGCTAGTCTTCATCAGTCAAATCCTTATTTTTGCTGTCTTTGACTCATGGGAGCCACTAGTATAATTCTTTTGGCAGATTGGCTATGTCCCTTTGATGAAATTTTGTATGTATATATTCATTATATTTATTTATGAAAGTTAAACAAATCATATAAATGAAAGCATAGATAGAGGAAAGCTTATTTTCATTTCAGGAAGACTCACCATACTCAAGAAATAAAATAATACTATTTGAAAATATACTGTTATTAGTTGTACATATGTATTATAAGCAATATATAAGAACTAAACATGTATAACATACATATATATGTATATTCTAAATATTAAGCATCACTCTAAAATTCTATACACATATAATCAAATGTATATATATTATACATACATACATACATATATGTGCTTGTATGTACACACACATATATATATATATATATAAAATGAAATTTATGCTGTTAATGTTGAAGCATGAATCAACAGCCCGTACACGGTGGTTCTGTTGAGCTTGTGCATTTGGGGTTTCATGGTCAAAGTTGATGAGGACAACTGACCAGGTCTCTTCCTCAAGAGGCACCATATTTCATTACAAATGATTGTGAGTCACCGTGTGTGTGTGTGCTGATTTGCAAAGATAGGAAAGAAAAGGTGTGTTATAATCAACTATAAGTGGCAAGATGAAAACACTTGTATTTTAAGAAGAGAGACAATGTCACATGGAACTCTTCAGGAAATATAACTATAAGATTATTGAAGATAAATATAACAGAAAATTAAGTAAATAAAAATAGCAATGAAGTTGGAAATGATTAGCTCTACCTTATTAGTCACAATTTTGTACTATGTGAATAAAAATCCAAAATGTCAAAATGTAGAGAATTAAATCAAAATGTATATATAGATCCCATTGAAAGTATATTTATGTCAGTGATGGAATATATTAGAAATTTAGGAAGCAATTACTTTAGAACTCTATAAGAGACAATCAAATCCAAAGTAGAAGAGAGAGTAAATTCCAAGGAGTTGGTGTGGGGGGGATAATCAAGGAACACTATAAACATGTATGCATTACTTGAAGAATCAATAAAATCTAAATTTTCTAAAAATATATGCAGCAATTAAAGCAAATAAAGGTCATGAATTTGAAAGAGAACAAGTGGTTGATACATGGAAGAGTTTGGAGGAAGAAAAGTAAAGGGGGTTTGGTGTGATTATTTTCTCAATTTTTTTCTTAAAAAAAATCAGAAATCAGCTGGGCAGCAGCACTTGGGAAGAAGAGACAGGTGGATTTCTGTGAGTTTGAGGCCAGCCTCATCTACAAAAGGTGGCTCCAGGACACCCTCCAAAGCTACAGAGAAACTTTGTTTGGAAAAACCAAAAGAGAAAAGAAAAAAGACTATAGGAAATAATAACAGAAAAATAAGCAAAACCAAAATATAGTTTTCTGAGCTAGTTCAACTTAATTGGTATGATTAAAATATTTTATTATACATGGGGTGGGCATTATATAATTTGCACATGCTTTTGGTTCCATTGCAGTGGGAGAGCATGGTGGAATAATGCTTTTCAAATCATAGCATATAGAGAAAAAAGGTGATAAACTTAGTTTATGGTGGACAGAAAGCAGAGCAGGATAGGTAAGAACCCAGTGAAAGTTACAACCCCACGACTTACTGCATATACCCCCAACAAACTACTTCTTCAAAATAGACTACCACATCTATCACTCTCAGAACATCTGACAATCCCATCATTTCCCTAATCTATCACAGAATTAATCAACCCATTAAGTGAATCTAATGATCTCATGATCTACTCTCCCCAGACCTTTTCTCACAGTCACTCCCCAACATTTACTAATTGCCCAGTAGTTGCCATTTTTTTCCTCAGTTTAATCAAGCAGAGAATCTATGAGCCATCACATCCTCAGAAAAGAAGACTGTTTGAAAGTATAGTTTCATTTATGAAGGAGTGACAGGAAAAATCAGTATCAGAAAGGAAATGAAGAATACTGTTTTAGACGCTATGGACACTAAAAAGACAGTAGAGGAACAAAAGAAAGCTCTTGAAAACTCAGTGTCTGTATGAAAGCCACAGTCTGAAAACTCACACCAGAAGAAATATATCATAAAAATAGAACTATATATACTTATTATATTTTATTAAATATTGATATTTAATAATTATTCAAAACAGGAAAAACAGAAAAATGAGATCTTTTACAAATTAATTTTATTTTACATGCCAACCACAATTTCCATTCCCTTTTGTGCCTCTCACTCCCTCCCCAACCTTACTCACTCCCCATTCACCCCTCCATCTTTATTCAGAAAGGGTAAGGTCTCCCATGCGAGTCAACAATGCATTGCATAACAAATTGAGGCAGGGCCAATCTCCTCCCCCCTAATCAAATGCAATTTTATTAGATTTCAAGAAAAACAATGATAAATCACCCTTTGGTTTTAGCATATACTTTCATATAATGAAGGAATTTTATTAATGTTTTAATTAATGGGATGTATCTAATTATTTGTTTCTTATTAATTTCTTTTATCTTTTCAATGAAATAGAAAATTTTATCCTTTTTGAAAAATGTTGTTTCAAGTATGGATATTCACAATAGTAATAACACCCCATTGACTTAATATTAATAAGTAATTAATCATATTCTATCTACAGACTTAACTTGATACACGATTAGTCAATGATTAAGAATAGTCAATGCATTATTATATTTAGTATTTCCAACAATATAATAACTGAGTCCACTTTTACGTCCCAATATTTATGAAAGTAACTAAAATGCCAACAAGTCACATAAGTGTGATATTGCAATTCTGTACCAGAGTTTGGTGTAGGAGGTTCTTCTGTTCATGTGTTGCTGTCATTGGTTAATGAATAAAAAAACTGCTTTGGGTCTGATAGGGCAGAACTTAGGTAGGTGGCAAAGACAGAACTGAATGCTGGGAATAAGGGCAGAGTGAGAGACGCCATGAATCCTTGGCCTGAGATGGAGGCTGGTTAGAATCTTGCCGGTAAGCCACAGTCACATGGTGATACACAGATTAATAGAAATGGCTTAAATTAATATGTAAGAATTAGCCAAATAAGAAACTAGTGCTAATTGGCCAAGCAGTGTTTTAATACAATTTCTGTATGATTATTTCTGGTGTATGCTAGCCGGCTGGCCGGGACAACCAAAGGGACCCTCCTTCTTTTCCAACAATTGGCACCCAATCTACACCCATATTCCCAAATATTGCTTATAAATGTTCTTTTACATTTAAAGGAGGATATGATATGGATATGAAAATTTGCATTAGTATGGATCTTGCTTTACTGATACAAATTTAAGGTCAATTTTGTTATATGTATATGTATTTCTGATCTTGATTAAGGTATTGTGATTGTGTAGCTTATTTAAAAATGTAATGTATAATTAAATATAGGTTAATAGATAATCATCTATAATAGTCAAGTTTGCAGTCATGTTAGATTTTTCTAGGTGTGCATAGATATATTTCATACGGATAGTGTTATGGATTTGCTGCGGGTCCCCAGCAGCTTACTGAGGGGTCGAGACCATGTGGCAGGTCCACAAACCAAGGTGACTGGTCCCCGGCCATGTGGCAACTGACTGGTCCCTGGCAAGTGGTGTGGGCAGGCAGCAGGTGGGAAGCACAGATGCTGCGAGTCTCTGAGACTGCTGGGGACCTGAATGCAGTCAGTCCCAGAGACCATGCAGCAGGAAAGGTGGCTGGTGCTCAGAGGCGACAAACAGATAGGCGGCGGGGAGAGAGAGAGATGGATAGACATATCATGTAGAGTAAAGTTGGACATTTATTAGGTGGGTTATGGAGGGGAAGGTAAAAGGGGAGAAGGGGAGAGAGGGAGAGAGAGAGAGAGAGAGAGAGAGACAGGGAGAGAAGGGGGAAGCAGAGAAGTGGGGAGAGAGGCAGAGGGACAGAAAGAGAGAAAGCTGAGGTAGCAAGCAGGAAGGGAGTGGGTGTGGCTTATCTCTTAAAAAGACAGAATTACAGATAAGCATTTTTCATATTTTTCAAAGACTACAAAATATGACATTTAAAATGTTTTTAACATTTTTGGTTGTGAGCCTAGCCTTTAACAGCTGAGCCATCCCTCCAGGGAGAACGTGAGCAAGGAAGTCAGGATCAGAGGGAACCTTCATCAGACGATGGATGGAGATTGAGACAGAGACCCACATTGGAGCAATGGACTGAGCCCCCAAGGTCCAAATGAGGAGCAGAAGGGGGGAGAACATGAACAAGGAAGTCAGGACTGCGAGGGGTGCATTCACCCACTGATACAAGGGGACTGATCTAATGAGAGCTCACCAAGGCCAGCTGGACTGGGACTGAACAAGCATGTGATCAAACCAGATTCTCTGAATGTGGCTGACATGGGGGCTGTCTGAGAAGCCATTGATAATGGCACTGGGACTTGTTTCGTCTGCATGTACTGGCTTTTTGGGATCCTAGTCTGTTTGGATGCTCACCTTCCTAGACCTGGAGGGAAGGGGGAGGAACTTGAACTTCCCACAGGGCAGGAAACCCTGACTGCTCTTAGGACTGGAGAGGGAGGAAGAGAGGGAGTTGGGGGAGTGGGAGGATATTGGGAGGAGGGAAGGAAGCAGAAATTTGTATAAATTAATAAAAAAATAAAACTGAACAAAAAATGTTTTTAATAACTTAGGACTTTTCATGACAATGAGACACATCTGCTCCTTGCAGCACCAGCTACTTCAAGAGGAAGATGGGAATCGAAGAGGCTCCTTATGGAGGTTGCTAGCCATTTGGGCAAAAACCTCCTCTTGCCTAGACTACTTCACTGGACATGCAGTACCCAAAGAGAGATGACTGTTAAACTTGCCTATAGGTGAGATGGTCTTTCAGGGTTCCTGCTTCATGAAAGAGTCTGCATGACATTCTGCAGGATACAAAATAAAAGTGACTAAACTGTCTTTAAATTTTTCTGCTTCGTAAAAATGTGTTCTGGATATTGTGGACATGTAGGCTAAGATGGAAGCTCCCACGGTACAGAAGGACTTTGGGTAAATGTCCAGACAGCAAGTTGTCTCTGTCAATTCTAGAGTTTTGGAAGTTGCTTACAATGCACTTTCTGTTTCTGTTTCTGTGATATTTTATCCTACTGGGGTCTTTGATGGAGTTGAAGAATAGAGAGATAGTTTTAGTCTTCCTTAGCTATGATAGAAGATAAAATAGATATAAATATTGTAACTGTAATTCTTGTTTGATAAATGTTTTGTTATATGCAATTTTACTATGTTAAAGTTAAAGCCTTCCTTTTGGTTTAAACACTAAAATGAAAATGGTGTAGAAGTACCTTCTGTTTGTGTGTTGCTTTCATTGGTTATTGAGTAAAGAAACTACCTTGGCCTAGTTGACAGGGTGGAACTTAGGTAGGCAGAGAAAACAGAAATGATAGCTGGGAGGAAGAAGGGCAGAGTCAGAGACACCATGGAGCCTCCACCAAAGATACACATACTGGACCTTTGCTGGTAGGCCATGACTTTGTGGTGATACACAGATTAATAGAAATGGGTTAAATTAATATGTAAGAGTTAGCCAATAAAAAATTAGAGCTAATGGCCAAACAGTGTTTTAATTAATACAATTTTTATGTGGCTATTTCAGGTGTAATGCCAGCCGGGCAGCCAGGACAAACAAGGGGCTGCCTCTCATGCAACAAGAGTTGGTTTACTTGATTTGAATGAAGAATCAATACTCAGATATAATTCCTTTCTTGTTCAAGGTCCAGTTTCTTTTAAATTTTAATATTAAAATATTCTAATTGATTACAACCAAAAACATGGGTGAATTCTATGATTAAAGTTTATTTTTCTTTTGATTCAGTTGGTATAGTCATTCAAAACCAATGGATTCTATAAAGAAACAATTTTTATAAACAAAAATTATGATAGAAATTTGGGTCATTTCTCTGAAAGAAAATAATGATTTTGGGCAGATTTGAGCAGGCACATGATAAAGACATTCAAATCTATTATGTTATTCACATTAAGCTGTTTGACAAGTTTAGGCAAATTTTAAAATTATGTTTTTAACCATAAGAATCATTTATCTAGAAGCTCATCATGCTGTTTAGTGATTTGATTAATTTATCATATTTGTTATTACCTCATAATTCTTATTAATATATTATTTAATAAAAATAAAACATTTCTTTCTGTCTTTTTGTGACATGTTATTTATTTTTATGTTGTGTCTCCATGGTGGGGTGTACATGCCTCAGTGCCCACGTGGAAGCATGGGACAATTGTGGGAGTTGTTGCTCTGTTTCCATCATGCGAATCTTGAGGATAGAGCCTGGGTCACTCTGACTTGGCTACAGATGCCTTTACCTACTAAGCTATGTCACGGGTCTCCTCTTTTTCCAGTGTACCTTTTATGCGAAACAAAGCTTCACCACTAAATTTTTTGGAGGGTGGGCTTTTTGAGACAGAATTTCTCTGCACAGCCCTAGTTATCCTGTAACTCACCCAGTAGACAAGGCTATCTTTGGATTTGTAGAGATCCACTTGACTCTGACTCCTGAGTGTTGGGATTAAAGGTCTATGCCACCATTGCCTGACTACATTTCCTTTACTAATGTCCATTAAAGCCTCCAAGATCCTCAACTTTTACACAAATAGCAATGCTTTCTTTGAATTTTCTCTTTGAAAACATAAATAGTGAAGATAAGCGTAACATGATGTTTTTCTTTTCCCTAAATTTTATTGCCTAACATATTTTAACAGATTTTTTTTATCCTTTATTGAATATCTACTGTACTACTAAGTTATGTACTTTGAAAGTGGAAGGAGCACAGAAAGCTAGTGATTTTAATCCATATAAGGGTGCAAGTGAGGATACTACAATTTTTGAATTTATACATGAGGAAAATACAGCTTTAAATGAAATATCTCATTATAAAATTTAGATCAGGATGTCTAAACATTGAAAAATGAGTTCAAGCTGTACTACAGAATTTCTGGTATTAGATAAAAGCCAGCATTCTTTAGGAACTTTTGATACCAGTTTCCATCCGCCCAAAGAAGTCATTTCCCCTACGTCTGGCAGAAGAAAATATATGGCTTCATTGACATGTACCTGTGTTTGAATATCAAAGCCCTCACTGGTCTCCAGGGTTCCTCAGTCCCTATTAACAAGTCTGTGTTATATATTTCAAAGCCCCCTTCAAGTCTTCTGGTCATTCCCTACCCTCAGCTACTCACCCTCTTTATCACCCTTTTCTCTACTATTCCCACACTTTCTATCTCTCATTATTTCCTCCATACTCACCTTTCTTTTGCTCTCTTAACTCTAAAAATGTCCGTTTCTCTTTGTTTCTATTCTGGATTCTTCTAGAGGGCTTTGAATGTTTTCTTTCTAACTAATATCTACACTAATAATTGTAATAATAATAATAACAACAATAATAATAAATCTTAGACCATGTTGACGGTTTTTTTTTTATTGTGTCCTTTTATACTCAATAAGGAATAAAGAAAATTAGGGACTTGGATCTCTGCCTCCAAGTCCATTGTTACTTACCTAGAATTTTCCTGGATATGTGAAATAGAGAGACAGGCATTTGATAGCTATATCACAGACCAAGATTTGCAGCAATGTAGCCTTTCATGATGTCTACCATCTTGAATGTAATCTGGCCTTTCTGTTATTTTCCAAAAACAAATACAAAGATCACTTGGCTGTCATTTCTAAGCTTTACTATGTACAGGAGCATGGCTTTAGGTTTGGCTAGTTCATTATTTTCTTTTCAACTACACTCTTCTGTAACAAAGCCCCATATAAAATAAACACATGGAAATACTCACCCAAGTACACTCAGAATAGAGACACTATGAGGTCTGCTCACTGACCATTAAGAAAAAAAGCAGAATCTCTCCCTGGTGTCTGGAAGTAAAACAGCCCAATGTAGCACCTCAGTCCAGATTTTCAGTACAAGACTGAGTCAGAATTATCTAGTGACCCACTAAAAATGTTGTGTGAACTATTAAATTTGCTATTTTGGGCTACTATATTTGGGTTGATGTGCAGTATAGTAACAAATACTATAATATTTAACTTACAGCAGTGTATTATATAGATGTTTAGATGTATAAATGAATAATGTATTTCAGATGAGTATTGTATGCAGACATAATACATAATTAAGAAGTAATATTTTGTCTGAAAGATTATGATGTGATTGTTTGCAGATACACTAAAATCAATTTCACACAAAACACTATTTGCTTTAGATTGGGAGGTTTTTAAACAGAAATTGTTATATAAAAGATTCTCAAGGAAGAGTTTCAAACTCAGATAGCCTCTCCTCTCTCTAGGATTGTTTAAGAGGGATGCCCCAGGGCTGGATTAAATGAGGTGTCTCTCACCTTTTGATAGTATGATGATTAGGATATATTGAGCCCTTCGGGGGGTGTATATTCCCTTCTAGGTGTTACTTGAAAGCTTGTTTAGACATGATCTTTTAGGAATGATACAAGAACACCACACACATATTAATTTTAAAAGTCATTCAAACTCATTTTATTTGTGACCCCTTGTTTTTCTGAATTTACTGAACAAATTGTCTGTGCAGTTTACAAATTGGTAAAAATTTGTTTACCAATTATTTGTGTTTAGGCTTTTGACATCATTTGGATTGTTGTTCTATTTACATACTTTATGTAAGAAAACCTTTCTTACTAATTATTTCTTAATGTGCATTTCTGGTTTTTTTTGTACTATGTAAAGCTATACAATCAAAGCTAAAATCAGTAACAATAAACATTTTTGACACTGTCGTTAGAGAATTGTTTTATTATTTTGGACTTTATCTCTTCCTATGTGTGCTATGTCCCTATGTGATCTAGTTCCCACATTTGTATTCCTTTTCACTGTGCAGGTTGCAGTAACCCAAAGACCTCAAAGTCACTTCTCACTGCTGGAAAATTTTGATCATCCCTCACTGTCACGATTGCCCATGGTTTCAATATCCATGCTGCTAGGGAAATGTAATGAACAATTAAACATTCTCCAAACCAAAGAATGATCTCTACATACAAAATAAAGAAAAATGGTTTTATTACTGAATAGGCTTTAAAGTGAAATGTGTCTCAAATCACAGGCACTTGCAGTGAAAAAAAAATCAAGAACAGAAACATTATCCTTTCAAAGACCCAAGGTATATACCTGAAAGGTAAACATTTCTAATTCTCAAAGAAAAGGACTAGATGACATTATTTATATCTCATAACACTTGAAACGTAGAGTGATCATCTATGTTTGCTTTTTGATTCTCTATATAGGAAACTCTTCTCAAGAGGTTATGATGAGGCAGTTTTCCAACTTTGACTAGTAAAGATGATTAGGTTTCTCTTATGGTAGACAACCTTGAATCGAATCTGGTGAAGACAGTTTATATGTTTACCACTAGGAAAAGTATCCAAGTTAGAGTGAAAGGAGGAAAACTCAGAGGTGAGTTTCAGAGCTTTAGCTCGTGGCTGGCTTTGTTTGCTTCTTGGCTTTGGTCAGGCACAGTCTCATGGAGTCAGTGTCTGATGATACACACCAATAACCACATGATCACTAAAAAGCAGAAAATGATGAAGGAAAAGATGGGGACAAGATAGAACTTTCTAGACTTGCCTGTACTGATCTACTTCTTCCAGATAGAAGCCTTTTTGTGGTGCTTTAAATAAGAAATTTTTCCCATAGGCCATGGTGATTGTCCAACACAGACAAGAATTACGGGCTAATATAAGTTATAAGAGTTATAATAAACCTGAGCCAATAGGCCAACTAGTTTATGATTACTGTAGACCTACGTATATTTCTTTGGTACTGAAACACTGTAGGACTGGGTAGGACAGAAACCCAGGCAACATGTTGTTATAATATTTCTTAAACCAGGGGCCAGGGAAGACTAAGCAATGTCTATTCTCTCCTCATAAGTTTCTAGTGACAAATCAAAACAATTTTTTTCTCTACTCTTGCTGTTGTTGTTGAGATTTTTGTTTGCCTTACTTTTTAAGCAATACATATATAGATTAATAACCAGAAGATTGGTGTAGGCTCCCAAATTTAATAAGTATTTTTTTCAGTATTTTAATTACTTGTATAATTAAAACATTTCTTCTTAGTTAGTCAATTTCATCAGCAAAGAAATTTCTGCCGCTCATCTCTATTTAGTCCAGTTTTAGTCTTCCTCTAACAAACATTTAATTTAAAGCTCACAAAAATGGAAAATAACCTGCCTTACCTGCATTCTCTCAAGCAACTACCTACTGATTTTGCCCCAGTAATTCTGAATGTTTTTCTGCCATCCCAATCCTTCTACTTACCTAGCTGCCCATATTCTTCTCTTTCAATACATGTCAATAAGTTTTTCTTTCATCTCAGAATTTTAAATAATACTTGTCAAATTTAATAATGACTTCATTTTGTAAAATCTACAGCATAGCAAGGGTCTCCAGAAACTTTCCCTATCTATTATATTTGTATATTTTATATAATATAGTATTTTTATAATTTATATTTATTACTTTATGTAAAATTTACTAGGTTCACAACTAAAGCTCAAAAGACCAAGGCCCTACAGGATTTTATACACTTGTCTTCATTCACTGTCCCCTTTCTTTACATTCCAGTCACACTGATTTTATTGATATTTTCTGAAATCACATTTAGTAATATTCTACAATAGACTTCAAGGTTTTTAATTGTTGCTTGAAATATTATTCATATACAGTGTTTAAAACCAATACCTTTATGAATAAATAGATATTTTCACACAAAGATGATGGTACGCAGTTAGGCAGCAAATGACACAAAATAGAAGTTTGTTAATGGCAGATATTGGGTTCTAAGTTGCTGTGCTTTCTACTGTGTTTCACATTAAATAGAAAACTAGCAAAACTTTTGATTTTAATCACATTGTTTATTTTAATTAGTGATATCAGCCCTATTATATTCTCTATCCTAGAATTACAATTTCCTTTTCAATATCTACAAGTCTAGTCATGCAAAATGTAACATGAGGGCCGGCTTGTTGGGATATCTGTCCTGCCTGGCACCCCACAGCTGGCAAATACCAAAGAAAATCACAGAGTCTAAATTAGGTTATAAACTGATTGGCCCATTAGCTCAGGCTTCTTGTTAACTCTTATAGCTTATATTAACCCATTATTCTGATTTATGTTAGCCGTATGGCTTGGTACCTTTTCCAGCTGTCAGTTCACATGTTGCTTCTTTGGTGGTCTGAGCAGGAATGGTGGAGGGAGCTTCCTGCTTCCCAGAATTCTCCTATTCTCATTGCATCACCTCTACATCCTGTCTGGTTTTCCCACCTATACTTCCTGCCTGGCCAATCAGCATTTATTTAAAATATGTTTGACACATTACAGATAATTCTCCCGCACCAGTAAAAGATTCATTAAGTAATCTTTGTGCTATTAAAGAGTGTCCATGATGATCATGTTCCTTTCTCAAAACTATCTTACATCATTTGTCAATTCCCCAACTGAACAAATACAACTGTGATTTTTGTTATTCTAAATATTCCAGCTCCAACCCTTCACTGATTCTATAACTTTATAATCACTATAATCATTATTTCCTCAATACATACTTACATTCTTTTCATAATTCATAGTTAAAGCTAGTTCCGAATGTTACCATGATTATACAGTCATACACATTGTTTGTGTTTACCTGGTATGGGAGGAGTATTTGGACAAGTTGCAGAATTATATATACATATATGTTTATATGTGCATGTAGTTTTATATAGTTCTTAATTCCAGGGGGAAAATCATTATTGGCTTATACTACAATCATTTTCACACACATATTTATAAGCACATAAATTTATATGTGTGCATGTATATTCCCTAATTGTGAGAAAGTAAATACTTTTAAGTATAAGAAGAACTAATTAAAACTTTGTAGTCAAATGAATACATGCCCATTGGATAGGCCTAATGCTAGGCCTAACATTGGTTAGACCTAAAGGAAGTGAGTGAGTCAATCTGAGGAAGAGAAGAGCACTTCCAGAAAACAAGGTAGCCTCATCAGAGCCTTTGCTTTGTGAAATTTCTCATGGAGACATTTAGGACAGTTTTCTGTACCTAAAGAAACAAATTTAAAGAAATGTTTTGGAAGGGATCATTGGAAACAAAAGATTGAGATCAAGTATCAAAATTTATATGAAGGAACTAAAAAGATCATTTTGGGATTTTTTTCATTTGCTAAACCTTTTAAAATATATTTTAAAAATCTGAATGTTTTCTTGATACAAACTAATTATGACATCCTTTAAAATATTTGAAGTGAATATTTTATGAGTGCCTTGGAAAGGAATGATTCTAACCTTAGAAATTGTAGGAATTCAAAGGGAGCCTCTAGTATCTAAAATTAGAAAAGTAACTCTGCTGATCTGATTTTCAGTCATTTATGTTGTTAATTCTAAGAGAAAAAATATTTTCAAAATTCAAGTTGAAGAAACAATCATAAAAGGCTGATTACCATTTCACTTCATATATGGACTTCATACATGTGTGTTAACATTATATGTTATATCTATATAAACTAAGCTTATAATTGTAAACTATATGTAATTTATATGCTGCAAATATATTATGTATATTACATATTATATTATTTCCTTAATATAATTATGAAAAAAATATATATAAATACATTAAAAATGTTGCAGCTTAAAACGTAAGTGGTTACTGTCTCTAAATTAAATCATAAGTGATCTTTAATTTAATCAGTATAGTTGGACTTATTTCAAATATAAACTGTGAAGTACAAGAGAAATATAAACATTGCTTGAGTGCTTACCAAACATATGTGAAACCCTCCATTCCATCATATTAATAGATACACACACACAAACACTACATATTTACATACATATAACAAACACATATGCAAACACATCAAACACACACACAAATATATATCACACACAAAGATGTATACATAACGTATGTAAGCATAAACACTACACATATGCACACACCTACCACATAAAAATTTCACATGTATATCACATGTGCACACACAACACACATGCACCGCAGGCAACATACTGTTTAATAGTGCTTAATTACTTCAGAGAGTTTTTAGTATTAATTTAAATTGAAGCCACTGATCAGGATTTTAGCAAAAATGAGTAAAAATAAACAGAAATCAATTGCCATATCAAGGCTACTGACTCATTAAAAAAATCAGTCTTTGCAAATGTGTCTTCTACAAGTGGAAATCCCAGTAGCTACAGTCTCCCCTCTTCTAAATATGTTTCCCTTTGGTAATTTATTCCATTTGCTATAATAAAACTCCAAAGCCCCAAGAAAAGCAAAGTATAACAAATTCTGTTGTCTGCTACTCTTTATGGACTAAGGACACCAAATTTAACTGTTGGAGGTAAATTTCATTATTAACCAAAAATATCTAATTGTTTCTTCCTCCCTCTTTTCTAGCAAAGAATAGTATCGCACCTGTGAATCAGCAGGGAGGTTTTCTGTTTCAGGATGCATTGTGTCCTGGTTATTTTCCTAGGTACATGTCTCACAAAAGAACCTCAGTGACACTACTTCCTTGGAAATGCTTTGACTTGAAGCGGTACTGGCTGTCTTCAATGTTAGAAAGGCATCCAACTTTGTGCTGATTGTCTTGTCATGATTTGTCATCACTTAGTTTAATATTAGATCTGAGACTGGTGAAGTAGCTAAATCTGATTACGTGTGGTGCTTTCTGCCCTGGTCAATATCATTGGCTCCAAATACAGTTCTGCAGAGTGTAATAATTTAAATCAGTCTCTCACTTTATCTCCTTTTCTCAATGCATATTATAATTGAAAAAACTACTAATAAAATTAATGATTCAATTATCTATATAATTTTAAATAAAATAAATTTATTCATAAAAATCACAACTTATTATTATACATACACAGTATCACTCTATGTGCTACTATTGTTGCTCAAAGATAGTATTTTCCCAAAAGTAAATATCACTAAGATCTCATGCTTTTTAACTAGCTATTATAACCAAAATCATTCTGTATTCTTTTCAACAAAACAAATCAGCTATGCATATGCTCATGCTTAAATAAAACTATAAGTTAACCTTTTAAGAGGAATAAAATTTTCAACATTTTTAATGGAAGTTATTGTTGCTTGTTAGAAACAAAATATGTCAGCAAATGAGAAAGGTTGCACAAATGGTTGCAATGAATTGGGAGATGTTTCTGATATGATTCTTTCAGTCCAACTCCAGTTAGCAGTTCTTACCAGTGTCTAACTAGCTTCCCAAAGTAAAAATTCCAAGTCACTTTATACAGGTGTTGGTACCCAGGCCTTTTCCCCTTTCTTCGAGGCGCTATGCAGGGCTGTTTTCTCCTTCCAGCCTAGCTTCCTGCCTTCTCTGCCAGCTGCACCAGCTTGGGGGATTAGTTTAGAGAGAGCTTTTTCCTCTTTTGATATGGTAATTCCACCTGCAAGCAAAGGTTCCCACCAAGGCAAACCAAAGGTTCCCACCACAGCTGCTGGCACCCACTCCCCTCAGTTCTCAAGCCGCTGGCGCTGGGTTGCCTGACACCCTCAAATCCTGTCCTGGATGGGAGGAAGCTCTTGTCATTTTGCCCCAAGTATATAAACCTGACAGGTGCTGAATAAAGTTGACATTTACCCTTTGGGCAAATGATCCTGCTCTCTCTCTCTCCTCTCTCTCTCTCTCTCTCTCTCTCTCTCTCTCTCTCTCCTCTGTGTGTGTGTGTGTGTGTGTGTGTGTGTGTGTGTGTGTCTGTTTAACTCCTAGGATATTGATCCAGGCTCGCGGTTCCATACGGGAAGCGCGCACTCATATTGGAGAGTGGGTTTCGCAGATTCGGGCGGGACATACAGGATTGCAAAATCTTGAGTTTTTTCTTATGTATAATTAGATCCTTGTTTAGGCAAGTGTCTAAACATCTATACTTAAATTCTTATTCATAAAATTATGATTTGTTTAAAACATTGACTTAAAGTCTGTGATCAGTTTTAATAAAGACATTTCAGGAAATTAGTGGGTAAATATACCTGAAGTAATACAGGAGTAGGATGATTTTAGAGTACCTTTTTACAAACAAATAAAGTATAGCTGTGGATCTTGGGAACTTTGTCAAATTAGATATTAGATAAGAGTTTACAATTGTGTAACCATACTGGAAAGGACAGTGACATTGAGACAATGGACACCAGAGAATTATCATTTTCCAAAAATCTCATATTTAAAGCTTTGCTTAGGTTCATAAAGTTTCCAGTGCCAGACTCTGACCCTAATAATTGAGGTAACAATGGGTTCAGACTTTCTGATACTTCACAGAAACCGTATAGTAGAATGGGACTGTGCTCTGACTTTTTAATTTTTTTCTTAGTGTTTAGGCATTGTTCATGTTATACTGTTTATTCTTGACTATTTTCTCTCATATTCTCAGAAAGATGCAATCTTGATAGTGTGGTACTGAGGACAAAACAGGAAATGGCATCAATATGCATCCCAGCATCTAGCATATGGGTAGAAATGTCCATAGTAAAAGAAATTAATTTTATCTCTAGGTTCACAGTTGGGTGAACAATCTTCATAATTAATGAGCTTCTTTATCCTGGAACTGAAGAAAATGCACATGTGTTGTGGAGTAATCTCAAGAATTGAAATAATGCACATTGGCACATTTAAAACGTAAAACTTATATCCTGCCCCCAAACTCAGCCTGGTGGAACTCTGAAACATAGCGAAATAAAAATACAGAGAAAACATAGAGATGAGTGACCAGCCACCCAGCAGGACATCTCACTCTTTAGGACCTCCATAGTGGGGCAAAACCTTGGAACCCTCTCCCAACCGCCTCTGCTTTTCTAGCTAGCCAGCAGGAGAGCTTCCTGAAGGTAGTCTGCTCTAATAACCACCTCCATCCACGGGACTCCTGAAAGTTACAAGCCCTATCCTACTCCCAAACTCACCTAGCCTCCTGCAATCTCAGTGGAACGCTGGAACACACCTTGCTATGATACTGAGAGGACCAAGAGGTGAGTGACCAGCCACCTGGCAGGACACCCCACTCTCTAGGCTTTTCAAAGTGAGGAAAAACCCCAAGCCCCTCCCCCACCTGCATCTGCTTATCTAGCTCCGTGGCAGCAGTAGAGTTTTCTGCTGAGAGGACAAAGGGGGAGGACCGAGAGAGAGAGAGAGGCTCGAGAGAGGAACTCTAAAACACAAGCTGTGACTGCACAGAGTGGACCAAGAGAGCAAACCAGGAGAGATCAAGAGAGCAGGTAAAGAGACACCTCAGTGGTTCCCTGAGACACAGACATTGACAATACAAAGGAGATCAAGAACAACTCCCAAAGACAGAGACAGCCACTGCAAGGATTGGACCAAGATGCAAAGACATGGCCAGCATCAGTTGAAGGAAGGCACCAACGCAAGAATTCATCCAACACCTAAAGAGCAAGATATTGAAGGAGAAACCCACAGAGACAGCCTAGGCAAACTAGTGGGAACTCATAGACTCTAAATCTACACCTAAGGAGCCTGCATGGGACCAAACTAGGCCCTCTACATGTGTGGCTCTGTGTGTTTGTGAGACCCCTGTCAGTGGGAACAGTATCTATACCTAGTACATGAAATGACTTTTTGGAGCCCATTCCTTATGGTTGGATGCCTTGCTCAGCCTTGATGCAGTGGGGAGGGTCTTGGCCCTGCTTTAACTTGATGTGCCAAGCTTTCTTGACTCCCTATGAGAGGCTTTACTCTTTAAGAAGAGTTGATGGAGTGGAGTGGGAGGGAGATGAGGGGAGAAGGAGGTGGAGAGGGAGGGGAAAATGTGGTTGATATGTAAAATGAATAAAAATTTAAAATAAAGAAGTTAAAATAATTAAATAAATAAATAATTCCTCAAGCTCAATTTTAAGTACCTTGCCTTTAGAATTAGGAAGACATAGATTACGAGACATAGAAAAATTCTTATTTGTAATTATCCAGCATCTGATCCTTTATTTTTTGTTCCTCAAAACATCCCGATCACTCCAAACTTCAAATAGTTTTCTACTGGTTAAATTTAGATGGGAGAATATAGAAGAATTCTGAAAATACATTTAAATTTTTTCATTACTTTCCAAAGAAGTCCATACTATGATTCTTTTATCTCTTATTTAGGAATATTGGACTTCTCAAAACCTAGGGTAAAAAAAACTTCTCTGGGAATTTATTGTGTGATACGCTTTTATTTTCTTTCTAGTTATATGTCCTTTTATTAAAGTAATTAAGGTAATGAATGACTTAGCTTGTTCCCAAAGAATAAAATTATTTCTAGAATATTACTTAGTGTATTAAAATTGACACAAAAATATCCCACAATTTTGTACTATGATATTCTTATTGAACTTAAAAAGTATAGATTTTATAGAAATATATTTACACAGATCCTGGTTATCACTGTGAACTGATGTTTTCTTTCTTTCATATGTATTAAACAAGAGGTAGTATCAAGACTCTTACAATAGGTATGTATCTTTTTCTCCAAATAAATACAGTTAGAAAAGAACACATAGATTTCTGTGTATAAATTACTATGCTGAAGGCTACCATGGCCCTAAATTTTTCCTTCAAGAAAGATTTACTTTAGGTTTGAGTATGCCTACTACCTGCAATATAAAATGTGTTTCCCTGGTATTTTTGCATAATTCAGATCCCTTTGTTTGCAATTGTCACGATTATTTACTATTGTGGAACAAGTCATGAACGGAAATTTACAATAAAATGAAAACTACACCAGAGTGCGTATTTTTTTTTTTCTAAGCATTTGTTTAGGCTTAGGAACTGTTGACAATCTCCAGTGGGAATCAGTACTCATTTACCCATCTCCATGCTGGCTGTTTGTCTGTCTGGTTTGACTTTCTGCGGGTCTTTTACTTGATGTCACAGTTTCTGCAAGTTCATATATGTGGGAGCCGTGCTGTTTATGGAAGACTATTCCCTTGGAGTCACCCATTACTTCTGGCTACTATGATCTTTCTGCATCTTCTCTATAGATCCCCGAGTCTTCAGGAAAGGGAGTGATATACTTCCCATTTAAGATGGAGTGCTTTAAGGTCTCTGCACATTCTGCAGTTTGGGTTTCTGTGCTAAACCCATCTACTGAATCTGATGTGCACTAAGTGAAGCACTGCTTTATGTGTGCAGGACTGCATCACTAGAAGTCATTTTATTAGTACTTTTAGAATAGTAGTAGGTTTTCCTTTAGAGAATGTGACCTATATACTCTCAGGTTCTTGACATCATCAACAGAGAATGACTAGAACAGAATTCCTCCTCCCTAGCCTCAGAAGAAATCAACCCTGCCAAAATGAGACGTGCTCTGAGCATCAAGACTTCAAAACTGAGACAGTAATTATCTGTTAATATTCTGCTGATGATACTCAAAAGGTGATATGTTTCTTTGTGTCTGTTTACATATGTGTGTGTGTGTGTGTGTGTGTGCCAGCCAGTTTCAATAACTATTATGTTTTAGAAAGTACTATTGTTCTAGAATCTGTTAAAATAAAACAAATTATTGATAAACCCTATTATTTTTAATATATATATATATATATATATATAAATTGAAATAGGTTACATCATCTTTCTCTCTCTCTTTCCTCCCACCAGGCCTTCCAGTTATCCTTTCTCCAATACCTCCCATTGCCACCCTCCTATTTTGAGAGCTTAAGGAGACATCTCAACAGGAACTCTTCTGATTCTAAGTGTTAAGTTCAGTATCCCTTTTATTTGTTTCCACAATGCCAAATGCTCTCTTTACTTCTCAGATGCACATTTAAGATAACAATGGGGTTAGGAGAAAACACTACAGAGTATGAAGTCTTTTAAAATACTATCCTTTATAAAAATATTCTGTTTGAAGAAGTAGTCATATATGATGCCTAAAAGAATCCATCATAGATAATGATATATCATTTATATTTCATTGTGAAGTATAAATTTAAGTATATGGAAGAAGGTGACAGGAAAATCATGGATATTTGTGACTCGACTTTCATTTATTATCTAACCAAATAATTTTAAATGCTTTCATCAATAAAATACCATTATCAGTATATATTATTTGATGCATAAGGAGTATGTATCTAAAAAGTTTTAGGTTCAAACTGAAAAGCAGCTGAAATTCTCATTTTTTAATGTTATGAAACAGTTAACATTGGCAGATGTACAATATTAAAGTTTTATCTTCTAATGTTACCATATTGTTTCTGGTATTAACACATTTGATAGTGCTTTTTATATTCTTTGACGATAAGTGTACTTTCTGTAAAGATTAATACAACACTCACTTGATCGCACCTTAATGGGGAAAGCAAAGTTACACTGAGCTCAGGAATTCCCGCTCGCAAATGTCATTATACCACTGAACTTACACTTACGCCTTATTTCACCTGTAGATCTTTAAATTAAGCAGTGACATTATGATGTAGCTCTGAGTCCTGAGCTTGATTGGAATAGCAGCAGATTTATATTTGAAAGAAAATGTATCACAATAACATAATCAAAATTTTGACATTTTTATTATTATTTTTATATTATTCTAAGTTTTTATAGAAACATGTAAATTTCCCTTTTAATTAATAAAGAAGAAACTACTGAACTTCACAGCTCATATATTTATATCTTTATTGTACTTCATTCTCTTATATTTATCTGCACCATAAAGTGAATTTTGTAAAGTATGACTATGATTTGTAGATTCAATTATTTTATTAATAAAAAGAAACTGAATAAAAGTGAACACTATTTAGATTTTCAATTTTGTTGCTTCTGTTTTTTCTCTGTGTGTGTGTGTGTGTGTGTGTGTGTGCATGTGTGTGTACTGTGCATTTGTTTTTTTTAGACAGGGTTCTATGCTAGTTTTGGAGCCTGTCCTGGAATTTATTCTGTAGACCAGGCTAACCTTGAATTAACAGAGATGGTTTTCATTATTTTTGTTTTGTATATTGATTTTGCTTTTGACAGTCTCTCACTGTGCATTACAGTAACCTACACCAAACTGAGACTTAATTCTTAATAATTCATGAGGTTTATGTACTTTTATATAGACTGCATTTCTTTTTTTCCTTCCTTCCTTCCTTCCTTCCTTCCTTCCTTTCTTTCTTTTTCTTCTTCTCTCTCTTATTTTTTTTTCAACTGTTCCGGAACTCACTCTATAGACTGAGTTAACCTTGAACTCACAGAATTTTACTTGCCTCTGCACCAAAGTCCTAGAATTAAAGTCACTGCATGGTGACTGCATTTCTTTTATCTTATGTATAACTAAGAAGCTAAAAGAAATCTCATTGTAACTTTTGGTGGTACTTTAAGAAATCAGATTGTTATATACAATAACAAAACAAATATTTTCTCCCTCAACATACAAGATTTCCACTCTACAGAATATCAGTACATTTTGTTTTTTCTTTCTTCCTTTTCTACAGTATCCTAAAAGTACAAAATAAGGAGAGAAGAAGCAAAGAGATGGAAGAATTGGAAATGTTGAAACATCACAGGAAAAATAGTCAGTACTTATCCTTTGTTCTTAGTATGAAACAAACCTTCAAATAGAGAAATGTATACTATCTTATATTTTTTTTTTTTTTTTTTTTTTTTTTTTTTTTTTTTTTTTCTTTTTCTAGAATATCAGTTTTATTATTGGGGTAACGATCTGATTTCTGGAACATTTGACAATATGGGACAAGTACCAGTAATTTACTGAGGTTATTACACAGCCAGCTATAACACATGTATGAAAGCCTACGGAAGCCAATGGATTTAGCATGTTTTTTTTTTTTTTTTTTTTTTTAGTTTTTTTTTTTTTTTTTTTAGTAAATTTTATTAAATTATAAAAGTTTCCATTTCCGCCCCCCCCTCCCAACACCCTCCCACTCCCCCCACTCCCCCCCTCCTTCCCCTCCGTCCCCCAGGGCAGTCAGGGTTTCCTGCCCTGTGGGAAGCTGCAACTCCCTCCCCCTCCCTCCAGGTCCAGGAAGGCGAGCGTCCAAACAGACTGGATCCCCAAAATCCAGCATATGCAGAGGAAACAGGTCCCAGTGTCATAGTCAATGGCATTTCAGAAAGACCCCAGGCCAGCCACAGTCAGAGAATCTGGCCAAATTCCGAGAATCTGGCTAGATCACGTCCTCGTTCAGTCCCAGTCCGACTGGCCCTGGTAAATTCTCATCAGATCCGTTCCCTTGTATCAGTGGGTGATAGCATCCCTCGCAGTACTGATTTCGTCTTTCATGTTCCTCCTCCTTCCGCTCCCCCTCCGGACCTCGGGGGGCTCAATCTGTTGCTCCAATGTGGGCCTCCGACTGCATAGCTGTCCTTCGCCAGACGAAGGATCTATGGTGATAAGCAAAATATACATCAGTATGGTCATGGGCCACGGCCGATTCAGGCACCCTCTCCTCTGTCCAGAGAACAATCTGGGGGATTTCTCTTTGGACCTGGGATCCCATATATAATCAAGTCTCCTGTAAACCCTAAAATGGCTCCCTTAGTTGAAATATATTGTTCCCTGATCCCATATTCCTCCTACCTCCCTCCCCCCCATCCCCGGCCACCAAGCTTTCCCCGTTCCTCCCCTACTCCCTTCTCTCTAGCCCTCTCCCCCTCCATCGACCCTCCCACCCCCCCATGCACCCGAGGTTACCTGGGACTCTTGTCTATTTCCTACCTCCTGGAGGATAGCTAAATAATCTTCATCAGGTTCATCTTCTTATTTAGCTTCTCTAGGATCACAAATAATAGGCTCAAAGACCTTTAATTATGGTTAGAATCCACTTATGAGTGAATACATACCGTGTTCCTCTTTTTGGGTCTGGCTTACCTCACTCAGTAAAGCGTTTTCTATTTCCATCCATTTGCATGCAAAATTCAAGATGTCATTGTTTTTAACTGCCGAGTAAAACTCTAATGTATATATGTTCCACACCTTTTTTAACCATTCTTCTATTGAGGGGCACCTAGGTTGTTTCCATGTTCTGGCTATTACAAATAGTGCAGCTATGAACATAGTTGAACAAATGCTTTTGTGAAACTAGGCACTAAAACTCTAATTAACCCAATTAAAAAATGGGGTACTGAACTTAACAGAGAATTCACAACAGATGAAATTCGAATGGCCAGAAGACACTTAAGGTCATGCTCAACCTCCTTAGCGATCAGGGAAATGCAAATTAAAACCACTTTGAGATACCATCTTACACCTGTCAGAATAGCTAAAGTCAAAAACACCAACGATAGCCTATGCTGGAGAGGATGTGGGGTGAGGGGAACACTCATCCATTGTTGGTGGGAATGCAAACTCGTGCAGCCACTGTGGAAATCAGTGTGGCGGTTTCTCAGGAAACTGGGAGTCAACCTCCCTCAGGACCCAGCAATTCCACTCTTGGGAATATACCCTAAAGATTCCCTAACATACTATCTTATATTTTATAATTAGTTATATATTTGCTTTTAATTCTTTGGTTTATAAGAGGAAATATCATATTTACAAGCGTATTATGCAACAGCACATTGGATCCTAAGAAAATATGTGAAAGACTTCAATGTTCCCAGGAAGGTATGGATGTATGGATCTTCTGTTTAGGGCCCTCCAGCTTGTATCTCATCTTTGCTGTTCTGAAGACATTTAAAACTCTATAATTGTGAAGGTCAGCATAAAAGTGTCATAAAATATGAATAATCTTATCAGTAATAAGTTCACTTATAATTAAGTGATTGACCATTATCCTGGAGTTAAATATGCATTGGAGTATACATAACATTTTATTCATCTCAGTTCTTCCTTACTTTTGTACTTTTTGAGGAAGTGGGAACTTTAAAGTGATTGAGTTATAACCATTTGCATTTATATTACTGAAAACTGAAAGAATGTCTTGAATTATTTCTTTGTTCATTTTAAGAAAATGATGTATAGAGCATATGATAGAAAGATATCAAATTTGGCTACAAAGACTTTCTTAGATCAGCCCTAAAGTCAGTGGCCATTTGCTTTGAAATATGAAAAAAATACTATAAAGCACAAAATATTAAGGTCATTTGTCCATTTTAGTTAAGAAAGATCTGAAAATATGGTAGAAAATATTTTAAAATCCTTATAAATTTTTCGAAAATTTCATGGGATTACTATACTAATTAGTGCTATTAGCTAGAAAATAAAATGTTTAAAAGCATTTCATGTAATCTATCTAGATAGCATAAATTTTGTGTTTTCTCTGAAAATTTTTGATTCATTATGTTAATTCCATTACATCTTTGATTATTTAAGGGAAAACATCACCCAAAAAGCAGCAGACATGACTCAGAGCTAAAACTTGCTAAGCATGGTTAAGGTCGCCATTCAATCTCTATCATGGTGAATTGTCATACTAATAATATGTCTGCATTATTAAAAGAATTGAATTACTATTATAACTCTTTTCAATTTTGTACTTTTATTTTCATAGTTGCATACATGAGTTACTTTTACATAGTCCCTCAAGACTGTCTTTAATATGTGAAATCTTCCACAGCATTTCTTAAATGTTTTTTGGCTTGTCTGTATTGAAGTTAAGGTAATGAATTGGAAAGAAAATTTACTCACTAATCTGTATAGATGAAAGTACATTAAAAATGCCTACTGGGGGCCACTGGCAATGGGATCAGGATTTATCCCTACCTCTTGTACTGCTTTTTGCAACCCATTTTCTTTGGAGGGATACATTGCTCAGTCTAGAAAAAGTAGTGAGAGCCTCTGTCCTTTCTCAAAGCACTCTGTCTAAGCCTCTCTGAGGAAGGATGGCTGGGGGTGGGTGGGTGAAGGGAACGGGAGGAGGGGATGGAGTAAAAACTGGGATTGGTATGTAAAAAGAAAAAAAGATAGTTTATAAAAGATAGTATAATATATATTATACTATATATTATATATAATATACACATATACATATTCCAGGACTTTTTTTCAGGTATTATTATTATTATTATTATTTTTATTATTATTTAAAAATTTTCACCTTCTCCCTTCCTCCCATTTCCCTCCCCCTCCGCCACTCTCCCTCCCCTTCTCTCTCCAGTCCAAAGAGCAGTCAGGGTTCCCTGCCCTGTAGGAAGTCCAAGGTCCTTCCCCCCCATCCAGTTCTAGGAAGGTGAGCATCCAAACAGACTAGGTTCTCACATAGCCAGTCCGTGCAGTAGAATCAAAACCCAGTGCCATTGTCCTTGACTTCTCAGTCAGCCCTCCTTGTCAGCCATGTTCAGAGAGTCCGGTTTGATCACATGCTCCATCAGTCCCAGATCAGTTGGCCTTGGTGAATTCCCATTAAATCAGTCCCACCATCGCAGTGGGTGGGCGCAACCCTGGTGGTCCTGATTTTCTTGCTCATGTTCTCTCTCCTTCTTCTCCTTCTAAGGACCTTGGGAGGTGAATCCAAAGAAAAACATGAAGTTATCCTCCTGGATACTGGAAGTAGACAAGATTGCTAGTCAAAAACTGATACCTTTGGGGGTGGGGGTGGGGTGGGGGTAAGGGAAGATGGGTAGAGAGAAGTGAGAAGGGGAGGATGGGGAGAGCTTGGGGGAATGGGATGGTTGGGATGGAGGAAGAGTGGATATGGGAGCAGGGAAGTATAGATCTTAATTAAGGGGGCCATTTTAGGGTTGGCAAGAGACTGGATTCCGGGACCTTTGAAATAGTGATTATTTATTCTTGATTGTGAGAAAGAATGGGAAGGAGAGGAAGACAGAATATAAAAGGGGAACTTTTTAAACAAAAGTTCTAATAAGTTTTAATCTTAGCAATACAAAATTTTTAATTTTTTTTTATTAAAATATAAAAGTTTCCATTTTCGCCCCTCCTCCCAACACCCTCCCACTCCCCTCACTCCCTCTCCTCTTCCCTCTCCATCCCTAAGAGCAGTCAGGGTTTCCTGCCCTGTGGGTAGTTCAAGTTCCTCCCGGCTCCCTCCAGGTCCAGGAAGGTGAGTATCCAAACAGACTGGATCTCCAAAAATCCAGAATATTCAGAGGAAACAAGTCTTTAATTTTTATGTTAAGTTTTTTTTCACACACATTTATCATATCAGTTGCCTTTTGTGGTTGTTAGATAAGCACAAGAGTTAGTAAACATAGTTTATTAATGAAGTGTTCTCAGTTTTGTTCAAAACATTATTACATTATTTATATCTAGTAGCATTTAGACCACTACTTGCTGGTCCATATTACACATAACCACGGAGTGGTATACAAATCTCAGCTTATTGCTTCTGTGAACGACATTAGTAATACATAAAACATATTATCATAATAATTATGTATTGTATTCAGGATATTCTCACCATAAAACTCTATTTAGTGATCATACTTTGATTTAAAAACATTTATCATGTAGTCTGAATTTATATTTCAAGGATTCTTAGTCAAAATTTACATGGCTTCAAGCAATATTTTCCCAAATTCTACATAATGTGAATGATATAAAAAGGACATAAGAACTAGTGAAAGTAGTATGCTTATGTTATATGACTTCATCAAAATATTTGATTTCAAGATATCAAAATTTATCATTCTCTGTGTTTGTAAAATAAAATGAATGGCCTGTTTTTTTAAGTTTCATTATAATTTAAGTATTTAATCTCAAACATGGGTGAATTGTGAGCTGTCTCAAAGACAAGTTGTTACTGCAACTAACTCTCTCAGAATTCCATAGTCTTATGAAGCTTGTACTTTTCCATTTTGAAATAACATTTTTAAAAATATTTATTTTGTCCAGGTTGTGGTTTAAGTGTAGAACAGTCTGTGTGCACGAGACTGAGCAACAACGCTGAGGCTCATTGGAGGGGCCCGGAAGATGGAGTGAGAGGGGATGAAGGCGAGCCAGCCCGCATAGCTGGAAGAGTGGAAAAGTGCAGGGATCAGAGAAAAGGGAACTGGAGAAGACATCGCCCTTGTGAGGAAAACTAAGGAGTTTTCTCCTTCTGCACCAGAATAGCTGCTGGAGTGAGAAGGCGGGGTGTGGTGCTCACCAAGCCAGAGCTTTCAGTACTTGTTCTTATCTGAGGCCAGACTTAGAGGTAATGTATCAATGGAGATGTCAAACTAAAAATGCTTTAAAAATAAAAAGCTTACTTCTTTACTACTATTTTCCAACATTTTCACACTTACAAATTCATATATAGAGAAAGACTGTTGCTCTAAAATATTGCCTGAATCCTTTTTCTTTACTTTTATTTAAAGTGAGGCCAGATTTGTTTTCACATTCAGTAATCTGGTTCTAGGACCTTGAATAAACTATTCTTTAGGCAGCGATTATTCTTATAGTACAAGTTAAATACATTCATTATAGAAAACACAGATAATTGTGAAAGGTATAAATAAAAAAATATAATGAGCACGTTATCCAGATCTAACTACTTCTGATATTTTAATACACTTGCTTCTGGTATTGTTCCATGTTTCTTAGATCTATGCACATTCTAATTTCTTTATTAATTAAATTTTTAATTTATTTTACATCTCGACTGCAGTTTCCCATCCCTCCGTTCTTCCCATTCTCTCCCCCTACCTTTCCTCTGCCCCCCTCGCCAAGACTCCTCTGTTTCTGTTCAGGAAGGAGAAGGTCTTCCATGGCTTATTTTTAATATACATTAACACTATCAGAATAAGATTTAACTCCCGTAAAATGCATTGTAATGAGCCACATTCTTCTACTTACTTAATCCCCCGTGTATCTTTAATTTACTCTCTCCTATTATTCACATTATTGCCTCTCCTAAAAATGTTTTGTCATTTTCAGTCATTTCTGTAATTTGTCTATTATGTAACTACTATTTCCCTTTCGTTCTGAAAAATATGTAACTTTACATTACCAGAAATAAATCTTGTAAATGAAAACTATTTTATATATGACTCACAATGGGAAAATGCAAACAAAATTTCATGATAGGGAATTCTTTTTAGTTTCTTTTACCAATAAGATGAAAATTTTCTTCATTATATTGTATTATTTCTTCAAAAATTCCTGTGCTACTCAAGCAGAATATGAATCTAAATGTTGAGCATATTGTGTGCTTTGTTTCTGTCAGACTAAGAAATTACTCTGTGATAAAATACCACCGTGCCCAAAAATAAATTTCATTTTTGTAGATGTCATATGTAAATGTTAAAGCAGTTACTCTTCTGAATTTAGCCATATATGTTAAAATACAACCCCCAAACTCTAAAAGCCTGAGAAACATCAAGATTACTGCTGGGAGAATTTGCACCCTTCATATGCCCTCATCCAGCACAATCCTGAAGGAACTGCATTGATCTGGATGAGATCAGGATGAATCTTCCATTCTAGAAACTTTACAGGACAAAGCACCAAACATATATTTAGAATGCAAAAGCCATTTTATTTTAAAATTTTCATAATTCTGTCCCATTCTATGATGCCATCAAGAGAATCTGAATCTGAAAGTATTTTTTTCCAATCTCTGTTACTACTTCACACCATTTCAAGACTGAACGACTTATGTGAGCATATACATTTCTATACTAATACCTCATTAGTATTGTTCTAGTCTGGCCTAATTTTGAAGATCTCCTATTGTCTATTTAGCTAATTTTAGTTCTTTGTTAGCTCCTTTCAAAAACAATTCTAGAACTTGCTGGAAGGTCCTTCATTTCCAATTTTTATCACCTCTCATATATTCTCGATACCACTGTGGGGAACAGAGATTTTGATTCTGCTCTTATAATGATCCTTTTTGTCTGTCTATCACTAGGCATCTCTGGGGAATACTTCTCAGTGAGTGAGGCTTCTCCTCATTGGCATCATGTCCTGAATATCTGCATCTGCTTCTTTAGTCAGAACACTCCATAGATACAGTCTGCCTCTGTTACAAGGCACCTTTCTAAGTCCCTTCCTTTTATTTTGTTGCCTTTCAAGATTCTGATACTTGCTACTTGTTTCTGGTAATTGTTACACTGCTATTATTTTCTGATACATTTCTAAATAATTTGTATTTATTCTAGTTAAAAATCACATGGCATGGATTTAATTATTTATAAGAAACAACTAATGAATAGAATAAAACAAGTGAAAAATTAAAATAATGCACCAAAATTCCTTCAACTTATATTTTTTAAAAATGTGAAAGAAAAATGACAAAAGCATGATTGCTGTGTTGAACTAAGGAATCTACCTCTGACTTTTTCATTCTCTGGGATTTTGAACACTCTCTTGGGACCAGGGTGACAAGAAACTATTTACTGAAAAGAAAAAAAAAAATCCTTAAATAATATTATAACAATATTCACTACAATAGGCAGTGTGCTGGTTCCATTTCTGTTTTTGTGATAAGCATTCTGACAGAAAGAACAAAGGGGAAGAAAGAATTTATTTGGCTTACACTTGCAAGTCACAGCTCCTCTCTGAGGAAACTTAAGGCAGAAAACCAAGCTGAAGCTTTCAGCAAAAATCACAGAGGGATTCTGCTTACTAGATCGCTCTCTGACTTGCACACAGGCTCTGGCTTAGCTGGCTTTCTTGCACAGCTGACTCTCCTGCAACAATCAACACATATGCCGGTTGGCCAATCTGATCTAGGCTAAGGTTGCACCTCTCTCTCTCTCTCTCTCTCTCTCTCTCTCTCTCTCTCTTTTACGTATAATAAAGGGCTATTTATTTAGGGGAGACTTACAGATCACTGTCCTAGATCACAGTCCTCTGCATGAACAGGGAACAGAAACAGAGTCTAGCAGCCAGAAGCGAGAGCTGGAAGCAAGAGAGCAAGTGCAGACTTTACAGCTGCAATGACTCTAGGTGTGTCAGGTTGACAATTAATAGTAATTAGGAGAGGTCTTGAGGAGCAGGTAAGTATAATACACCAATGGTGATGTGTGTGTGTGTGTGTGTATAAATACATATATATATATATAATATATATATTTATATATATATATATTTCATATATATATGAAATTTCTTAGTTCTAAAATGGGCTTAGCTAGTAATTTGATTTTTATCTTTCAGCCAGGGTCTCAAATATCCAGACAGTACTTGAAGTAGGTATGTTGCCAATGATGATATTGAACCCCTAATGCTTCTGAGGCTACTTTACAAGTACGAGAATTATAGGCATTCACCAAACCACCATGCTTGGCTTAAGAAAATGAATTTTTTCCACTTTATCAATCTCATTTTTCAAATTGAATACCTTATTAAAAACAATATTTTCAATGCAAATACACTTTATCTTAGATGATAATAAAGTAACATCAAAATCTCACAATTTAATCCTTCATTTACATATTTGTGTAAAAAGGGTACTAAAAGATTATTATTATTGTTGTTGTTTTACATATGTGTGCATTTTACATTGAAGTTAGTGTCTATTAAAACCTAGTGAACAACGTATTTATAATGAAACATGGAAACAACTGATAAAGGGTAGCACTAAATGCCCAAGACAAAAACTTAGCTAATAAACATTTTATTTCTTTTCTGAACAGTTTTGCTTCACATTCAAATCAACCTGATATTGTCACACTTAAGTTTAATAACCAAAGGAATGCACATGTTTTAGTTTGCAACTTTCAGATTTCTGAGCAATTTTATGTTCTGATAGTCTGTCATTTTTTAACATCAACTTTCACAAAAAGCTTCAGAAGGTTACAGTGGGTAATATGGGTAAGACTGTATTAATTAAACTTAAGTGTTCTCAGCTAAGGCTACAAAACCCTCCTAGCACAGACAATGGGCCCAAGGGTCTTCTGTTGGCACTGAGAGATATGAATTCCAATCTCCTGTCTAACAAGCTTGAAAACCGTAAAACTCTGGTCGTGTAAACTCAGCCGTTAGGCTGGGTGAGATGCTGACTTATACAGGAATAGGACAGAGGGACTTACTACGGAAACTTAAGATGTGTATTCAGAGCATCAGCTTTGCTGGCACCCTGTTGGTGATAACACTGAAGAGAGCTTTACTCAGAGGCTGCCTGCTCTAGGAGACTGGCTAGCACACCTACAGCAGGCCTACAGATCTGACTGTGGTTTGTTGTAGTCCAGATTTCACGTTTCACAATTCCACTGTGTGATGAGAAAAAGCTGAAAAGGAGGTATGTTATCTGCAGCTCTTTGCAGACATTTCAGAATGTCTCTTTCTCTTGAAGCCCAGTTACTCTATGAATTTTAGCATGCTTGTCAAACAGTTCCAACTGACTGTAAAGCCTAATGTCTCAGTGGGTACCAAATCTGGAGCCTTGCACTTGGCTTCCTCCAGTTGAAACCTGAGCTGTGAAGGTTCTAGCTCTGTCTACGTCAGTTGTATTAAGTGACTCCTTTCTTTGATCTCATCCAAATGTCCTGGGTTGAGCTCAAACCATGACATCCAAACCTCCCTTGAGATTTCAAGGCCTTTGCTGAACATTGTCTTCAGCAGTCAGTAATCTATGCTTTTCAAATTTTCTTAATTTCCACTTCATTATTAGAATACATATCTCCTCGCACAGAGGAGAGCAATGGTATAAAAGTCATGCACAAGGAAACTTTGCAATGAAGAGGTCAATGGAAGGCATAAGTCTGTTTCAAGATGGATATCCAGGCAGCGATTGTACATATCACAGGCTGTGAGGTCCCTACCTCCAAACATGACTTTTGAGTCCTCTCCGAGTGTAGCAGATGTGTTGCAGATTCTTTCTGCAATGCTAAGCAGAATGGCACTTTGAGTACTATTGTTTTATGTAAAAACATAACAAAACAAAACAACACAGTCCAAACCTTTTGATTCCTGAATTTATGGTGACATTGTAGTCTTATAGGCAACTACTACTCCTCTCTCTGCTCAGTGTGCAGGTGGCACTGATTTGAACAGAAGAACACTTGTTCTGTGTCTCTTTTCTTGTTCACTTTTTCAACACTCCCGTGACCATCTGTAGGAAGAAGCTACGATTTGTCAACTCCTTCCTCAGAATATTCCCTTCAACCTGCTGCCTATTTTTGTATTTATCTTGCTCAATTAACAAAAGAGCTATGAAGTCATCTAATAGTGGGTATGTAGACATGTGACGGAGATATTTGTGCATTTATTTTATGAGCTGAAATATACACCAGTAAAAATATATTACTATTTTTGATCATTTTATTTAAATAGCAAATATTTTGGCACAAACAAAAATTAACTAAAATACAAACTTATTAGTTGGTAAAGTACCTGTTGTTTTAGAATAAGGATACAAGTTTGGATCTCTAACACCCTTTCCTTAACTCCAGCACTGGGAACTAGAGATAGCAGGTTCCAAAGCTTGCAGGTCAGACAGTGTAACAAAACTGGGCAGTTCCATGGGCCATGATACAACCTACCCCTAAAAGTCATATGGAAAGCAATTGGGAAGCACACAGCATATACAAACATGTGATACTTCTTATACATAAATATGTTCACACAAGGATGTGCAGATAGACATACAAATATCATTCTTAAATTTCTGAAATCTACAGAATTTTTAAAAAACAATTTCTTAAAATAAGAAAGTAGGAAATTCCATTGTGAGTACTTCAGCCTTATTTGTTTCCAAGAACAATTTATTTTAAATGTGCATTTCACCATGTCTGTCAGAGCAGACTCTTCTGTGCCTAACAGAGTGGCCTGGCTTATTACCTTCATCCGTCTCAGATGCTGAGAATAGACCACGGCGCTCATTAGAACACGTAAAACTGGTAATATCTTTCAACGACTCATAGCAACAAATTATGGGATCTCCGCAAAGCTTGCTGTGTACAAATTTAAGAAGAATAAAGACATATCTTAGAGAAGGAAGTAATCAGTGCAGACCCACAGCTTAACAGATGTTGGAGCCCTGTAAGTCAGGGAAGGGTCGGAAGGAAAGATGGTGAGCCAATAATTTTCCTTCCTGTCAAATTGAAAAATAAAAAGAATCATGAGAGAGGCATGAAGAAAAGCTGTGGGGACCGGAAGGAGCGAGGGGAAAAATCTGTCTTGACGTCTGTATGTATCCAGTTTTCTCAGGGAGTAAATCTAAGTGATTTTTATTTTCTTTTGGTTTATAGGTCATAGGGGCTTCAAGTTCACTGCCACTCAAAAGAATATAGCACTTTATCAACTCTCTGGCTACTGTAGAGAGGGTTGAATGGCTAACATGTAAGCTGTTTATAGCAGTTGGTTGAGAAAATGACCTATTACATGATGAGAATTCAGCCTAGAAAGTGATGTGATATTATATTAACTTTTAAGATACCTTTAAAGAAATGGCTTGGGTAAATTGAGGCTAAACATCATATTAGGTGATTTTCATGAAAATTTATATCCCAGGTAGTGTTTGGTTGGTGTTTTTGAGAAACAGTCTCTCCAAGAAAGCACAGAATGAATCCAGTGTCTGAAAACTTTCATAACAATCCCGTGAGTTTTCTCACATATTTTTCATCATCTTTTATTCCAGACTATAATCCATTTACTTTAAAGATAAAATATTTGTAATGTTTAATATTTCAGTTGCTTTAAGGTGAGTTTTGACTATAAAACATTCTGTTTATTATAAAATATGGTTGCTAAGTGTGACTTTTACTCAGGTGATATGAAGGGATAACTATTCACCTAACACCATCCCCTGGCAGAGCAAATAATGATGCCATTCAGGTCAAGATGAGTGGACCACAGAGTTTACTGCAGGTACTAGAGAGCAAGAATGAAGGGTACTTAACTAAATCTGAAACTTTGTCTTGGTCATCCTTCCAGATTTCATGTTCTCTAGCCGGTGAAAGGATGTGGTGTATGAATTCTCAGGTTAAAAATCTCATAATCCCTCTCACAACTACCAAAAAAATATTGTGATAGTCTTTTTACCATGGTCAGTGTTTGGCTCTCCTGAGCAGAATATGAAGGACTGGGGAGATCAAAGAATCATTCCTACAAGTACAGTTTGGCAAAACGTTGGTTTGCTTGAGTTGATTATAGAAACACTATCCACTCATTCCTAGGCAGCTGCCCCTCCAGAAAATGTCTATCTTTTCTCACCAAGCTCTTGTTTATTATAGTTCTAAGTCTATAGCAGTATGTGCCAGCCTGTGTACAGAAGACTATCCACTGTGAAGCAGCAGAAGGGACTACAGGTTCAGAAAACAAGCTAAAATTGACACTAACCTCCAGGAAAGTCCTGTGCTTATGATATTCTACCCATACTTGTATCAGAACTGTACTGTAAATAATGTCCAATGGTAAGAAGGCTTGTTTGCTACTGGGAGATAGAAGAACTTGTTGATATCTTGTTGCTAAGAATAACTATTTTGGTTGGGATTCAAGAACCAGGTTTTTTTTCTTTTTTTCCACCAGAGGCCTAGTTACCTTTTCACTATTCTTCCATGCCATTTTCATGTCTAGACCAATATATGTTATAGGCTATCACTTCAATATTGCCTCATGGTTACTTATCATAATTAATGTCTGAATCCTGGAGTAAGGAGTTATTTAACAATGGCTAGCTTAAATATATTTTAAAATATAATCAATGATGCTGTGATTTAGCTAAAACACTTGAGATATGTGCACCTTCTGGGTTCTTAATTTATTTTTTCAGTATGTAATATTGTGGCAGTATTTTCCAAGATTACATCCCACTCCTATACAGTTGAATAATATAGCCTAAACAAACTTTGAGAAGTGTTGATTGAGACTAGATGTTTCAGATTTTTCAAATATGAGACAATATGAACCCATAATTTAGGATTCTTATTTGTAAATTATGAAGTAACACATATATACACATTTGTTAGATTAGAATTGGCTGAAATGAAAACATACTGTCTTTGATATTTAGTGATCCTTTGTCCACATGCATCCATTCCATACATGTGTTTGTGCATTTGTGTGTGTGTGTGTGTGTGTGTGTTAAGAATGAGATATAGACAGCCACAAAGAGACAATAAGACATAGGAAGAGACAGAGAGGGAGAGATTCTTTAAGATCATTTCTCTAATGCTTCATTCTCAATAATGAATACTAGATTAAACATCTTTGATGGAAATAGTATCTTGTACATAACAGCATTTATTGGAAGGTCAGGAAATGAAAAGTAAGATATAGACAAATGTTGAAAGAATGTCTGCAGTCACCCAGACAGGATGAAAGAGTACAAATCTTGGGTGGCAAAGGGACACAGGACAATTTCTGTGAGGAAGGCCACATTCATTAGTATGATTATACTGATGATAAGGTATTTGGGAGGGATATATTTACTTGTCTGCATGTTCATTTTTGTTACTTGGTCTAACTCTTTAAAGAAATCTATCCAAGAATTTACAATGTGGTCCAGGCAGACTTCAATGTACTATAGTCCACGGTTTTTTTCTGACAATTTCTGGGATTATAGGCATGAGGGTCAGCTATGATACCAGTTAGTGCTAATCAAAGGAGAAAAGACAGTAACTATTCACTCTAAAAATCCACATCAAAATGTAACTGTCATGCAAATTGGTCACATACAGTTTATTTTACATAAGTTTGTTAGAGGGAGTGGGCCTGCTAGTTTGTCCTGGCCGCCCAGCTAACTTACACCTGAAATAACCACACAGAAACTGTATTAATTAAATCACTGCTTGGCCCATTAGCTCTAGTTTTTTATTAGCTAGTTTTGACATCTTAATTTAACCCATTTCTATTAATCTGTATATCGCCACATGGCAGTGACTTGCTAGGTAAAATGCCCAGTGTCTGTCTATGGCGGATCCATAGTGTATCTCCGACTTCACCCTTCTATCTCCCAACATTCAGTTCTATCTTCCCTGCATACCTAAGTTTTGCCCTATCAGCAGGCCCAAAGCAGTTTCTTTATTAACCAGCGAAAGCAACACTAAGACAGAAGGACCTCCTAAACCATAAGTTATATTCAAAATATAATTTATGAGAAAGACCAAGATTTGTAAAGGAAACATCAGTTTAGATGATCACTGAAAGGTCAATAGCTTGCTAAATACCACTGCTGAGTACAAATATTTGGAAGAAAATTGTTGGGCATGTATTAGAGAGAAAATGAAAACTGATGCTAATATTTTAAAATAATTACTACTTTTCCAACAATATCACCACATTATGTTGTACTTAATATAGTTATTTTTGATTTTTAAATTCATTGAATATTTTCATCTATTTGTTAGTAAAACAAAGAACTTTGTTTTCCTTTATTATGTACTTGCCTCAATATAACTGAAGAAGAAATGACAGAAGATGAATATTCTGGTGGAAAGGTTTAAGCTTAGAGGGAAAATTCAGAAGAGAGAGGTGCGGAGTATAAGGTGGGGGATGAGACAAAAAGACTACATATAAGCTTTTGAGACATTCTGTCTTATAATTTAGATGAGAAACACAAAAGAGGGATAGAGGGGATACCCTGAATGATGAAGCAGTGGTTACTTAACAGAGTTCACTTCCAGGAATGAGATATCAGCACAGATTTAAGCAAGGAGCTTCCGTTGACCCCTAAAATGATGCACACTACTGTCAGTTCTCTTGATTGCCAGAAAGACTCAGGGATAGGGACAAATTGCCGAAGATCCTGGTAATAAGATATTGAGAATTCTTATCAATTGGAAACTTCTCAAGGAAGACTGGACTGCTTACTACTGAGAGAAGGTGTTAGACAAAAGGAAAACAAAAATGCTTTCCACTCAGAAAACAGGAATTTCCACTCTTGATTATATATTCTAAGTCATATATTTATTCACAATTTTGGGGCAAACAAACAGACTTTTAAGCTTTAATAAACACCACACAGTCTGAATTATTCTTTCACTTTCAACTTATACACTCCTCAAGGAGAACAAGAAGTGAAAAGCTAGATCTGGACTCATCTTTTTGTCATATATATTCACAAGATTGCAGTGATTTGCAAAAGCATCACATTCTTGCCCACCTATGAATTTTATGAACTACAATCCAAACTCATGAAACAAGACCTTTGTAATAGAAACTTGACTACTGTGGTAGCTTTCGATTTCTCTTTGCTTGAATTTGACGCTCACCCCCTGGGGAAAATGGTACAGATCTATTCCTGGTACTATACACTCAGGTAAAAACCAAGTATTGGAATTCCATGTGGGGACTTATTACTCTTGTTGAACTAAAAAGTATCAGAGCACATTCTGGATATCTAGGGTTATGCAGATACCCAAAAATTACTCCAAACCTTAACCAAGAACCCTCTCCTTACAATGAACAGTGGTAAATGAAGAAACTCATCGTTCCCCAAGATGCTGAGAAAAAGTGATAGTTCCAGACTCAGCTCTAAGCAAGATACTTTTCCCACCCAGGGCAAGACTGATCAATGTAAAGGGATGTGAGTGTTATTGTCTAGACTCTTACAGACATTGAATTTATTAACACACAGCAGCTGTGATTATCTACACAGTGCCCACAGAAGTGTTCACCATAAGCAGAGGGACACAAAGGGGGCACTCCCTTTTACCACTGGACTATTGATAAACTTTTTGGGAGGTGGCAAATCACTGTAATAGTTTACACATTGTTCAGTTCATAGGGCTTCAAAAGATAGCATCAAACTCAATGGATCACACAAGAAAATGAAAATAGATATGAATGGAGAGAATGAGAGAAAACGAGAGAGAGGGAGAGAGAGAGAGATCTATACATAAAGTTTGTAGTAGGGGAGGCTGGAGAGGGTAAGACTATCAGTATGTGCTGCGTGCAGGTGTGATACTTTTTAGAAATAAATATAATTTTAAAAAACAGAGAATAGGAATTAAAGTATGCTTGATGAATTTTTGCATAATTTGTAATGGAAGTAGTTTGTGATGATCTCCAGTAAGACAGAATTTTACTGGTTACAAAAAAATTCTGTGAAATACCAAAAATTCAAACAATATGCTCTTTAAAAAATCCCATCTTTCAGAATGAATCAAGGAAGACTGGACTGCCTACTGTTGGGAGAAGGTGTTAGACAGAAGGGAAACAAAAATATTTCCCACTCAGAAAAAAAGAATTTCCATGCTTGATTACATATTCTAAGCCATATTTATTTAAAACATGGAGGCAAATAAACACATTGTTACGTTCCAATAAGCACCACAGTCTGGATTATTCCTTCACTTTCAACTTAAAGAATCATTTTCAAGGAGAGCTAAAAGTGAAAAGCCAGATATGGACTCATCTTTTTTTTTATCATTTATATTCACAAGATCACTTTCACTTCTGAATTGCCAAGAGGACCTTCCCTATGCATTTTCATTCAAGAACAGTTGTCTCCCTTTGGAATTATTAGGCCTTGACAGCTGTATATAAAGTTGAAATAATGGGCTTTGGCATCTGAGAGCGCCTTCATCTTCTTTCATCAATAGAGCTATAATAATTGAAAATGTCATGTTAAAATGATTGCAAGCTACAGACATCTGTCACTTATAATCATAAAAATTTAGCTATGATTGCTAAATGTATGCATCATTTGGAAGCCTATTATAGAACGTGTAATTATTTGCACAGCTTAGGAAACTGTCTGTAGTTTTACAATAATTATATGTAAATAGTGAAATATGATGCTAATTTACAAAGAAAATTAAAGACACCCCTTAATATAATTGAAAATGCACTACTTACTTGTTGGTTATCCAAGTATGGTATGATACTTGAAAAACTGTGTAGACTAGGGTTTAAATAAGTTATGTTTCTGTTTGACCTGAAAGTGTATGTCTGGTCTCCAGGCATACACATATTAAAATTTAATAATTTGCATAACAATGTGTTAATCTATGTATCCCTTTGATTATTTGAAAGAATGTTTTAGTATAGTTTAGTAAAAGTTGCAATTACTTTGTTTTTCTAGTGAAAATGTATTTTTGAAATTAGTGTTCTACTTTTATTACTAGAGCATAAAAATTTGATTCACTGTTACATGGCTTGAAATTTTAGATTCGATATTTTCTCTCCAACATAGTAAGTGCCACAGCATTCCAGTTCGATAAAATTTTACTCTACTAAGGACTAGAAAATGCATTCAGATGAAACTCAAAAAAAAAAAAAAAATCTTGTGCCTGTTTTTCATGAGACAGTTGCCTTCGTTAATTGTTTCTGCTGTCTTACGAAAATCACTGATTTATGTATCCCAAGGCATGTATAAACTGTGAGTGTTCATGTCACAATTGTAGTACTCCTTCTTTCATGTGTAGTCATTCAATGATTTAGAAAAGGGACCAGTATTTGAATGATTTTTGAGACAGGGTTTCTCTCTAGCTTTGGAGCTTTCCTGGAACTAGATCTTGTAAACCAGGCTGGCCTCAAACTCCCAGAAATCTACCTGCCCTTGCCCCTGAGTTCTGGGGTTAAAAGGGTGTGCCATTAACTCCTGGCTTCATTTGTTTTTTTTATATAATAGTCTTGTATCATGTTTTTCTCTTCTAACAACTCCTCCATAATATTCCTACCTCCTTGTTGACAGAACTCTATATTCTTTCTCTCTTTCAAAAAGGGACACCAACATAAAGGGAAACAAGATGAAACAAAAGACTCTCTCTCTCTCTCTCTCTCTCTCTCTCTCTCTCTTTTCTCTTCTCTCTCTCTCTCTCTCTCTCTCTCTCTCTCTCTCTCTCTCACACACACACACACACACACACACACATAGAAAAAAGCAAGCAAACATACAACAACACAAACACACACAAACACAAAAATGGAGTTTATTTTGTGTTGGCTAACAATGTCTAAGATGGGACCTGTCCTGGAGACCAGGCACATTTCATGTAGGACATAATAGGCATATTTAATATTTAATATTAAACTTTTGAGTTGTGTTCATTTGAAATTCCATACTATATAGGTTTTTTATTAATTTTATTGAGCTATACAGTTTTTTTGTCTGCTCCCCTTCTTTTTTCTCCGCTTTCTTTTCAGATCATGTAAATCTTTGGCCTTTTACTATGTAGTTATTGGGAGTGGGACTTTGTTAACTACTTGTCTTTGTTTTATAGAGATTTAAACTAGTGGAATGTAATTTAAAATTTTATAAAACTATTCTCATGTACTTAAGGCTCATGAAAGTATTTCTTTCAATGTTTCTTATTTGCCTATATAATTAAATGTAACTCCAACTTTAGCCTCACCGCTAAGAAGGTTTTACAGTTGAATACATGTTTTTGGTTCTGCTGTCCTTGCTTTTGGTCTAGCTGAATAATACTGGCAAATTTGTAGTAGTTTCAAGTTGTCTCATGAACAATACTCTACAAAAAGGTTTATTTCTGCTTCTTTAATTATCTCTTTTTTTGAGTACTTAAAACCCAGAGTGCTCATTTTTGTTAATATGTAAATGTGTGCTGTAAATATGCACTATCAATAAAACTACTTAACCTACTGAACAAAATCTTGTTTTTAAATGTTAGACCTTAGGGTTTTTCAGGACTCACTCATTTTTCATATCTATATGAAATTTTAGTTTTATAAAATTAAAAATGTTTTTTGTTGGAACAGGGTCCCAGAAGGAAATAATGTGATGAGAATCTTGAGGGCTTGTGAAAAAACTCCAAGTAATTTACTCCAAGTAAATGAGATAAGAGTCTTGCGACCCCACACTGAAATTGTTCTTGGACTATGCTTGCATTCCCCTCTCAGGTATACCTGTTAGACATAAGTTTACTGTACATTATTCATCACAGCTGTCTGCTGTTACTTATTTACATGCCTCTATGGAAAAGCATGCTTTTGATAGCTTGTGCACTACCTGTGCCCTGTCCTTGTGATTGTTCACTTTATTCATGTGATTCCCCTTAACCCTCAGAATATAAACTGCCTGATGCTCTGATTAAAGCTGATGGTTGCATGAGGCTTTAGTTTTCCTTGTTTACGAGCTCCATTCTCCCACGTCTTACCACCTCTAAGCAGACAACAGGCTTTGGATTTAAATTACTCCAGTTATAATGAAATAATATGTGACTCAATTAATCTTTTGAAGCATTAAGATGACTGTGTTGAGTTTTGAGCACTAGCTTAACCAAGGAAGTTTTAGAGTAATCAATTAAAGTAAACAGCTTCACAATACTAGATTATTTACTAGTAGCATCTGCTGATAAAACATATTGACCTCTGATTCATTTTAATAGATAGGCATCAAAAGATATAAACAGAGAGATTGGTCTGGATTTTTTTTTCTTCTAAAAGAATCACTCTGACTGCTGAACTGAACATTTAAAGGTAGAAAAATGTAATACAGAAACCAGATAAAAGGTTTCTTAATGATTATAGGCTATGGGCAATTAGGACTTTATCACCAGGAAATGGGTTTATAGAGAAAATAGTGACAATATCTCAGATATGCTTCAATAATGTACATTATATAGTACAGGAGGACTGGAAGATTTCTCCACCTCTATAACATCTATAACTGCGTCATGAAATTGGTAGCATCTATATCCTTGTTAACATTTGTTAACTAATTACTACTTTATTTAATTTCCTTGAGTCCCTTGAGGAATGGAAGTGCTGCTAACAAAGGTTTTACTAGGACAACAAACATGTAGAGAACTGGGTTGACAATAAATTAACGTTAAGATAGCTAGCAATTTTATAAGTAATGAAGTAGACAACTGTTGCAGCATTTAGGGAGAGTAATGTTTTGGAGAGATTACTGCTGAAATCATAAGGATGCAGATTATTGCTTATCACATCCTGAGCTAGGTATGGTTCAAAAGAAGCAATGTTGAGTACAGGTAGTCAAAGATAAGGCCCAGGAGATATTACTGTAAAAGGGTATAAAGAATGAGGAGGGAAAAAACAATTACATTGAAAAATGCCAAAATTAAGAAATGAACCTGCAAAAATGAACCAACAATAACATCAAAAATAAAAGAAGCAAGCAAGTAAACAAACAATATGTAACACGATGTCTGTTGTATGTTGGCCAACTACTGGGCATGTGGGCTATTGTGGAGTGTGATTGAAATGCCCAGTGAGAATCCACTGGAGAAAACTGATTTGCTGTTTACCAGAAAATATCAACTGAAAATAGTTTCTTGGTTCCAGCCTTTGTTTGTTTTGACCTTTGTTTTAAATTTGTTTTGTTTTAATTGAAAGAAAGAGAGAGAGAGAGAGAGAGAGAGAGAAAGAGAGAGAGAGAGTTTTTGAATTTGGATGCGTAGGAAAGTGAGGAGGATCTGGGAGGAGTTTGAGAGTAGAAAAATATGATCAAAATATATGAAAATGATTTTTAAAAAAGGAGTGGGTAGGAGGTATATAAAGAGATTGAAAAAAGTAACAGATGGGGTTTGAGGAATTCAGATGAATAAAATTCTGCAGTCCTGCGTGAAAATTATTGGTCCCTATTCATGCATTTTGTATTTCACATATTCTGTGAAAATGGAATTGTCTCATTTTAAAAATCATTGGTCATAGCGATAAATGCTTGTAGAATTCAATCAGAGGGCGATTCCACATTAAACCATCACAGAAGGGTCCATAAAGTGAAAGGGAAGATAACATTACCAAATGCACAATGACTAGGGCAAAGTGATGTGGGATGAAAGATCATTAGAAAATCCACTCGTTTCTGGCTCTTCTGAAGTCCTGCATATCAAGATGAGAATGTTGTAAGTCATCACAGAAGGAGCTTCAAACTTAGCTACATCATGATCCATGCTGTTCTTTAAAATGCATGCCATAGTTCAGAACAGTTGATTCATTATCTTGGGAATAAATATCAATCAAGCCTGCTGTTTGGCATCATGTCGACAATATAACCTGTTTGATTGACTATTTCACATTTTCAGCTCATAGTTTTGACATGTATATACATAACCTCGAAATAAAAGTGATATTTTTAGCATACGTACTTTAGATGTAATTTATGACTGTTGTCTTACTACTCAACTCTATTGCAAATCTTACAAGCATGCATCTATGTGCCGCTCTCTATGTGTGACTCCATATACTCAGCATTTTGTTGAAGACAAATGTAGCAAAAGCATACTATTTTAAAATAGCATTAAAGTAAAAAATGTTGCATCTTCTCAAAACTATGATCACAAATGCTCTGACATTGTTCAAGTCAGGAATGTGGAAAGAAACATATTCTATTGCCACACACATAAAGTAGGTTAGACAGGTTACCGCATAACAGGTAAGTATTACATTCAGAGAACTAGGCTACACAGATATGTTTTCATCTCTTTTACATATATTGCAGAATACATAAAGTAGATTGATTTTTTTCCTCAATAATTTGTAGTAAGAAGTCTAGGTTATACAAGGTATTGTGGTGAATATCAGGAATTTTTTTTAAAAAGCATTATAAGAAGAATTTATCCAAATTAGATAGATGTTTATTTGACTCTATGCTAAGCTGATAGCCAAGAGAATAAATAATAAAATTTCTTAACGATTAAATTGAATAACACAGGAGAATGTCAAGGTGTCTAGCTATAGTAATGCCCCTTATTATTAGAATAGGATGCTCCAAATGAACCAGTGGAGTTTTGTAAAAATGACAAGATTTGATTGGCTGGCTGTGGGTCCCCATGGCTCCTTTCCGTTTCTATTTGTTCGGTTACTGTGAAAAAGTTGACCCAAAGTTCCTACACATTAAATATCACAAAATAAAGTATAAACAAAATAAAGTACTAAAAATACTAGTGAGCATGTATTTTCCCCCGATATTTTAAATCATTGTTTTCCAAAACATTGAGTTAAAATTTCATCTGATAATATAGATAGAAAAATGGGAGGAGTAACTCGCAAAGGTATAATCAAATAAAGTATGGACCTATAATGCAGTTAGGGTATGCGGATGTTAGGAAGCAACTGACAAACGCTAACTGAAGCATATCTATGAGCCTGAATAATTCAAGATCATGCAAGAGAGTGAATAACTGAAAAGAATTTAGGTACTTGAAGTATCCTACTTTTTTCTTTAATTGTTTTTGGTCCCTAATTACTGCATTAAACCCTAATAAATCTTAGCATTAAGATGTCCAAATAGCACAAGTTTGTATTGTATATCCTGGAATAATAATTAATGATAGCACTTTCTCTCTTAAGTGTACCCCAGTTTGAATGATTAAATGTATGATGATCTGTTTATGGTGGTTAATGCCTTCTTTGGGCATATATTATAATTTACCTTTCATTTAGGAGAGTTGATACCCTCTTGACTTGGTGAATTAGACCTGATATCCTTCATATCTGTGAAATATTTGACTCACATAGGATTTCATTTCCCTTCTTATTTAGAAAGAAGTAGGTTGTCTGATGAAGGTGTTTGTACAAATTGAAAGCATATCACTGACAGCACATTGGGAATTTATCCCTAGATTTTACAGTGTTAATTGGCAGGTGCTTTGCCTCATAAAATGTTCAGAGTCCATGCAAATGATATGAACACCAGATGAGACTTGCCTAACAAGAAATATCAAAAGCTTTTCTCTTCTGTCTCCTTGAAAATTAAACTAAATGTTTCTTTCTACATGCTATTTTTTATGGTGATAGAAGGAGCTAGATTGGAAAGAAATTGCAAACCAAATATTTACCCTATTTAAACTGCCCATAAATGTTTATTCTCCTGGCCTAGAAACATCTTATCCATCTCATGATGGTAGTCATGTGTGGTGGTTTAAATAAGAATAGCCCCCTCATTAGCTCATATTTTCTCTTGTTTCGCTATGAGTAACTATTAGGAACTGTTTGGAAAGTATTAGGAGTTGTGATGTTGTTAGAGTAGGTGTAGTCCTATTGGAGGAGGTGGATCATTAGTCATGGACTTTGAAGTTTCAAAATCACTTCAGGGTCTAGTCTCTCTCTCTCTCTCTCTCTCTCTCTCTCTCCTTTCTCTCTCTCTCTCTCCTGTATGCCTGCAGATATCGATGCAAAGCCCTCAGCTACTGTTCCTGAAAACATGTCTCTACATCCCACATTCAGTGAACATATGAAGTAGGCATTCATTATATGAACATAATATGTGGATCAATTTTGATGGTTAATTTTGATTATAACCTCATTTGGATTCAAAAAGCTAGGAGATTAGTGGAACATATCTGCAGATGTCTCTGTGCAGCCATATACAGTCAATGAGATCCTGAAGGCTCAAATTAATAGATGGTTGGTTATTTGAGAGATTTCAAATGTTATAGCATTTTTGGAAATGGTAAAAAGTAAATGGTAGGACCTACTAGGAGGTCACTGAGAGGTATACTACGAGCTATGTCTTATCCTGGTTCTTTTCCTCTATCCTCTTTCCCTTGCTTCCTGACAGAGTGATAATAACTTTCATGCCTCGCCATAACCTCCCCATCATGTGAGATTGAACTATCAGGTTTTTTGCATGTAACTATGTGGTAAGCATCTGATATTTGTCTTTGATTCTTAGTGTATTGATTCTGTTATTGACTGAATAATGCTCTCAGTCATTATCACTTAAAATATTGCTTCTCCCTTTTCTCTTTTTTTCCTTGTCATTTAAGTATGTTAACTACACAAATGTTTTAGTTAAAGTTTCTATTTATGTGGTAAAACCATGGTGAAAAGCAATGTGTGGGGTAAATGGTTTATTTCTTCTCACAATTCCACAGCCCAGTTTACCACGGATGAAGCTGAGAACAAGAACTCATTCATAATGGGGAGGAACCTGGAGACAAGGCACTCTCGCCAAGGTCATAAAGGAGTGCTGGTTATTAGCTTGCTCTTTTTGACTTGCTTGGACGGCTTTCTTGTATCACCCAGAATGTCCAGATCAGGGATTGGACTGCTCACAGTAATCTGGACCCTCCTACATGAATCACTAATCTCAAAGATGCACCTTAGACTTACCCATCAGCTAAGCTTTTGCGGGTATATTCTCAATTGAGGTTTTCCATTCCACATGACTTGAATTTGTACCAAACTGACATAAACTAGTGAGCACATGTTACCCTTTCTTGCATTTCATTTTGAATTTTTTAAATGAACATAGCTTCGAGATCAACATTTATTTTTATTATTATGACCAATTTCCTTTGAGGTATTTATAGCTACTCACAATTTCTAGTAGATTATTTTAGATACTTAGTATTTTATTTTGATATTTTCTTAAAGGTTTGTTGGGTAACACTTTTCATGGGAGATGAGAATAAATGTTTATTCATTTTAGATAGGAGATCAACAACAAGCCAAGGAAAGGATACTACCAAAGTGCAAATAGGCAAGCAAGTGAGTTTTATTAGAGAATAGTTATAAAATCAGATATGACTCAAAAACTGTTTCATCACCAAATACCACCCAGGTATGGGTGACATCTCATGAAAGCAGGAAGCCCAGGTTCACAGTTACCTCAACAGATTACAGAGCATATCCTTCGGGTGGGCGGGATGGCCTGAGACTTTTCCATACTATTGGACTGGTTCCTGCTTCTTCCTGACATCTTAACTGATGTGAGACAATTCTAAGCACTTTGAGAAGGGAGGCATCTAGTGAATTTGTTCACTTTCAGGGACTTCCTGAAGCTTTTAAGTCCTTTACATCCTAATCTTAAGGAGCCTCCCTCCAAGAAGGAATCATTTATTTCACAGGGAATTGCTGCACAATAGGTTTAGCACCGTAGTATATGTGAATCACCTTTTATCGCAGGTTTTATATTTCTTTCATGAGAACCATTAACAAATAACATACATCCTGCCTGCTAATTCTAAAATCTTCACTGAATGTGCTATCATCAGAAAACTCATATGACTATTGTACACTATCTTGAAATAAACAGAAGAATGGGCTGAAATTGGGAATATGTTATTTTCCTTTTAGCAAATTAATCTCTTGGGAAGAATTTTTCCTCCAGAGAACTACCCAAGTAATAAGAATTTTTTTTATATATTTCAAATTAGTAAATAATCCCCTTCTTTGGCAGAGGTAGAATGTGGAATTTTTGCTTGTTTTGTTTTATTTCTGTTTTTGTTTTGTTTTATATTTAAGGAAGTAAAACTTTGGGAAGGCCACAAAGGTAAATACTTATATCGTAGCCCCCTCATTAGAAGAATATGCACAAAAGGACTTTTATTACTTTTCTTGTCCAAACAGAGCCTCCATTAAGTTGGCAGTATTATCATACCTTACTAGCTGATGTCACCAGTGACTTTGATTCAGGTTATCAACTCTCAGGCCTGAGGGTTATTGATCTGGTTTTACAGATTTCAGTGTGTTGGTTTCTTTGTTTTATAACCTCCCTTTCTGCTATATTTAGAAGAGTCATTGATTTTCGGTTTACTTAGCTTTATCCCTGTCTTAAGGTTGGTAATTACCACTTTCAAGCTTATACTCCACAGACCCCTTAAACTTTTTCCCATCTTACTAACAAAGCAATATGCACTAACTTTTCTGGAACAACCTTGATACTTGATCTAGAAAATTACCTAGTACAGTTTGAACTTTTTATGCAAGTATTGCATGTTATTACAGGCTAGCTAGATTCTGAGTACCGTCATCTTTCACATTGATAATTCTCTTCCTTGGGTTCCTATGTTGCCCTTTTCTTTTTTATTTGCTTCCATAAGCATTATTGGTGAGTAGCAGGCATCAGAATTTAGAGAATATAAATACATAACTCTATAATGTTCTTTAATGGGAAGTTTAGGAGGATATATTCACAGAAGAATGATTTTCTTAGGGGAACACAGTTCCCCTGCTTGTTGGAAAGACATCTGAGAGAAAAATCACTTTCAGGGTCAAACATCTGCAGAAAATGATTGTGAAGATGGGAGAATTACAAAATGCCTAACCTAGAGTCCCAATTGCAGACTTGCATCTCTCTTTCTTTTAAAGGAAAGTTGGCCTGCTTCAGTGAAGCTTATTTTTCTTTTGTATTATCTCCATTTTTTATGTTGTCTTTCTAGGACAGTTAATTCTTTGCCTGCCTCAAGGATGAAACATCAGGCTCAATATTACACCTCTTGTTCCATTTTTAAATAGCTTGTAAGAAAATATTTTTTTTGTATAGGAAATGAATTGTGTCTAATGTGATTCATATGTAAAACATAGATGACTTGTTTTAATTTATGTTACTTTTGAATGGTATTTTTAACCTGTATGAATTAGAACTTGCATAATTGGTTTTTATATTATGCACAAATGTATGAGTTGATATTTGAGGAAATAACTCATTTTAGCTTATAGGTAGAGGAAATAATATTCCAAAATCATTCAATTTAACAATGTTTCTCTTGTAATATTTCCTTTGCTTTGCCCCAAACCCACATGCAGTCATTTTTTAAGTTTATCACAATAAGATTTTGTGTGACAAATAATTCACTGTCACAAATTTCAACAGAAAACTGGAAAAAATGCTGCTAGGAAAACTTTGTTCTCTCCACAAAGACCTGAGCTATTAATGCTGTCAACACTCATATATTCTGTCATCTCAAAAAAGTTATTAAACTTGAACTGACCTCATAAACAATCAAAGAGGTGAAAAGAACTTTTTGTAAAGAGAAGTTCTATTGCAATACAAATAAAAGCCTGAAAATTATTTACTATATTGAACAATACCATTATAGAAAATTTGAAAAAATTATATGAATATTTTTGATTTTCTGATAAATAATCCCCAATTTCTTGAAAATAGATGTTTCCAATGGGGATATCAGAGCCATACTCCTATGAAAGACTTCTAAGGGGAATATATTCCCCTTACTACTAGTTGATCAACTTGTTAATGTAATTGTGACTCCACAAAAGCTTAATTCCTCTTACAATTTGAACTCACACCCTAGAAATACTAATGTTAGAAGTTGTGCTTAATTAATTTTCTTGTCATTGTCACCACATATCTGACAAGAAACAACTTAAATAATGAATGTTCATAATTTAAATAAGCTCTATCAGGAACATAGACATGGCGGGTGGTAGCCACCACAGGTGTGACAACAGCAATATGAGATGAGTGGATATGGACATGACACATAGGCACTGAGAAGAAATAAGGCTGGACTGCAGGTCTTAAAGTTTGCCTGTAGTGCATTCTCATCTCTTACATAAACCAAAACTCCCCCAATGGCAATGATACCAGTTAGGGACCAAGTATACCACAGTGAATCTGTGGCAGACATAAGTAATATGCACTATTTGAGTTTGTTCTTTTTTAAAAATTATTTTTATTGAGCTATATATATTCTTTCCACTTCTAACTCTTCTCCCCTCCTCTTCTTCCCTCTTCCATGATCCCTAAGCTCCTAATTTACTTAGGAGATCTTCTATTTTTCCACTTCCCTTTAGTTTAGATCCATGTAAGTCTCCCTTAGTGTTCTTTTTGTTGTTTAGGTTCTCTGGGATTGTGAACTGTAGGATGGATTTCCTTTGCTTTATGTCTAAAAGTCACTTAAAATTAAGTACATATTATATTTGTTTTTCTGGGTCTGGACTACCTCACTTAATATGATGTTTTCTAAATCTATACATTTACCTGCAAATGTCAAAATGTCATTATCTTTTTCTGCTGTGTAGTACTCCATTGTGTAAATGTACCACATCTTTATCCATTCCTCGGTCGAGGAACATTTAGGTTGTTTCCGGGTTCTCGGTATGACAAATAATGTTGCTATGAACATAGTTGAGCTCATGTCCTTGATTAGTCATTAAAAGAGCAAATAATCCAGTGAAAAATGGGGTACATATCTAAACAGAGAACTCTCAACAGATGAATCTAAAGTGACTGAAAGACACTTAATGAAATGCTCAACATCCTTAACTATCAGAGAAATGCAAATCAAAACAACTCTGAGATTCCATCTTACACCTGTAAGAATGGCCAACATCAAAAACACTGATGACAATTCATGCTGGAGAGGATGTGGGGTAAAGGGAATATTCCTCCATTGCTGATGGGAGAGCAAACTGGTACACCTGCTTTGGAAATCAGTTTGGCGATTTCTCAGAAAATTAGGAAACAACCTACCTCAAGACCCAGCAATGCCTTTTTGGGGTATATACCCAAAGGATGCTAAATCATACCACGAGTTTGTTCTTTTTTATTTAATTGAAACTTTTATTTGCTTTTATTGCTTTTGATTTATGTCGTAGATGCACTTGTTTGCTTGCTTCATTAATTTATTTCATCCTTTTATATCCAGGTCTTGTTTCCCTTTCTTCCTCTCCTCCCAGTCTCTACCTCTCCGTCTATTCCCAGCCACCTGCTAATCCATTCCTCCTCCATTTCTGTTTAGAAAAGAACTGGTATCCCATGAGTATCAATAAAAAGTGGCATATCAAGTTGCAGTAAGACTAAGCACCTCCCCATATATTAAAGTTGAGCAAGATGGCACAGCATGAGGAGTAGGGTACTAAAAGCCAGTCAAAATGTTAGGGACAGGCCCTGTTCTCACCTTTAGGAGTCCCACAAGAGGACCAAGCTTACGGAATTGTACCATATATACAGAGTGCCAAGGTCAGTCCCATGCAGGCTCCCTGGCTATGTGTTCAGTCTCTGTGAGTCCCTCTGGGCACATACTAGCTGATTCTGTGAGCTTTCTTGTGGTGTCCATTGATCCCTCTGGCTCCTACAATCCTTTCCTCCCTTTTTCTGGAGGATTCCCTAACTGCACTGAATTGACTGTGGGTTTCTGAATCTGTTTCCATCAATTGCTGGATGAAAGCTCTCTCATAGGAGATGGCAAGTTCAGGCTACATGTTTGCTATTTCTCCAAGTCTAAGCTGGAGTCTTCCTTGCAGATTTCCTTGTGTCAGAATTTTACCTGACCCTGAAATGTTTCCCCCATTCCAGTAGACTCACTGAATACTCTCACCTTCCCTCCAGCCTGATAAAATTCCCATCACCACCCACCTTCAATCCACTCATGAAATCTCTTATATTTCCCCTTCCGAGGGAGTTTGTTCTTTTTTTTTTTTTTTTTTTTTGGAAAGTAATTTTATTAAATTATAAAAGTTTCCATTTCCGCCCCTCCTCCTAATACCCTCCCACTTCCACTCCCCCCACTCCCTCTCCTCCTCCCTCTTTATCCCTAAGAGCAGTCAGGGTTTCCTGCCCTGTGGGAAGTTCAAGTTCCTCCCCCCTCCCTGCAGGTCCAGGAAGGTGAGTATCCAAACAGACTGGATCCACAAAATCCAGTATTTGCAGAGGAAACAAGTCCCAGTGTCATTGTCAATGGCTTTTCAGAAAGACTCCTGGCCAGCCACATTCAGAGAATCTGGTTGGATCATGTCCTCGTTCAGTCCCAGTCCAACTGGCCTTGGTGAACGCTCATTAGATCCGACCCCTTGTATCAGTGGGTGATCGCATCCCTCGCAGTCCTGATTTACTTTTTCATTTTCTTCCTCCTTCTGCTCCTCATTTGGACCTTGGGGGGGATCAGTTCGGTGCTCCAATGTGGGTCTCCGTCTGTATCGCCATCCATCGTCAGATGAAGGTTCCCTCTGGTCTTGCCATCTTTGCTCACGTTCTCTTTCCTTCTGCTTCTCGTTTGGACCTAGGGAGTTAAGTCCAGTGTTCCAATGTGGGTCTCTGTCTCTATCTCCATCCATCGCCAGATGAAGGATCTATGGTGATAAGCAAAATATTCATTAGTATGGTTATGGGCCAAGGCCGGTTCAGGCACCCTCTCCTCTGTCCAGAGAACAATCTGGGGATCTCTCCTTGGACCTGGGATCCCATATATAATCAAGTCTCCTGTAAACCCTAAAATGACTCCCTTAGTTGAAATATATTCTTCCCTGATCCCATATTCATCCTTCCTCCCTACCCCGCATCCCGGTCCACCGAGATTTCCCCATTCCTCCCCTACTCCCTTCTCTCTAACCCTCTCCCCTTCCAACAACCCTCCCACCCCCCCCCCCCCCATGCACCCGAGGTTACCTGGGTCTATTTCCTACCTCCTGGCGGATAGCTAAATAATCTTCATCAGGTTCATCTTCTTATTTAGCTTTTCTAGGATCAAGAATAATAGGCTCAAAGACCTTTAATTATGGTTAGAATCCACTTATGAGTGAATACATATCGTGTTCCTCTTTTTGGGTCTGGCTTACCTCACTCTGTAAAGTGTTTTCTATGTCCATCCATTTGCATGCAAAATTCAAGATGTCATTGTTTTTTTACCGCTGAGTAAAACTCTAATGTGTATATGTTCCACACCTTTTTTAACCATTCTTCTATTGAGGGGCACCTAGGCTGTTTCCAGGTTCTGGCTATTACAAATAGTGCTGCTATGAACATAGTTGAACAAATGCTGATGTCTTTAATCCATTTGGACCTGAGTTTTGTGCATGGTGATAGATATGGATCTATTTTCATTCTTCTACAGTTTGACATCCAGTTATGCCAGCACCATTTGTTAAAGATGCTATCCTTCTTCCATTGTATACCTTTAACTCCCTTGTCAAAAATCAGGTGTTCATGAGTTTGTGGGTTAATACCCGGGTATTCTATTCGATTCCATAGGTCAACTTCTCTGTTCTTATGCCAATACCAAGCTGTTTTCAACACTGTAGCTCTGTACTAGAGTTTGAAGTCAGGGATGGTTATACCTCCAGAAGTTCCTTTATTGTATAAGATTGTTTTGGCTATCCTGGGTTTTTTGTTTTTCCGTATAAACTTGATTATTGTTCTCTAAAGGACTGTGAAGAAGTTTGGTGGGATTTTGATGGGAATTGCAATGAATCTATAGATTGCTTTTGGTAGAATTGCCATTTTTACTATGTTGATTCTCCCAATCCAAGAGCAGGGGAGGTCTTTCCATTTTCTGGTATCCTCCTCAATTTCTTTCTTCAAGGACTTAAAGTTCTTGTCAAATAGGTCTTTCAATTCCTTGGTTAGAGTTACCCCAAGATATTTTATGCTATTTGTGGCTATCATGAAAGGTGATGTTTCTCTGATTTCCCTCTCTGCTTCTTTGTCCTTTGTGTATAGGAGGGCAACCGATTTTTTGGAGTTGATCTTGTATCCTGCCACATTACTAAGGTGTTTATCAACTGTAGGAAGTCTTCGGTAGAGTTTTTGGGGTCGCTTATGTACACAATCATATTGTCTGCAAATAACAAAAGTTTAACTTCATCCTTTCCAATTCGAATCCCCTTGATCCCCTTATGTTGTCTTATTGCTTTTGCTAGAACTTCAAGCACTATATTGAAGAGGTATGGAGAGAGTGGACAGCCTTGTCGTGTTCCTGATTTTAGTGGAATAGCTTTGAGTTTCTCTCCATTCAATTTGATGTTAGCTGTCGGCTTGCTATATATTGCTTTTATTATATTCAGGTATGATCCTCGTAAACCCAATCTCTCCAACACCCTTATCATAAAGGGGTGTTGAATTTTGTCAAATGCTTTTTCAGAATCCAATGCAATGATCATATGGCTTTTTTCTTTCAGTTTATTTATATGATGGATTACATTGATAGATTTGCGTATGTTGAACCAACCCTGCATCTCTGGGATGAAGCCCACTTGATCATAATGGATGATTTTTCTAATGTGTTCTTGGATTCGGTTTGCCAGGATTTTGTTGAGAATTTTTGCGTCGATGTTCATGAGTGAGATTGGCTGTAATTCTCTTTCTTGGTTGTGTCTTTGTGTGGTTTTGGTATTAGGGTAACTGTAGCTTCATAGAAAGAGTTTGGCAATGACTCTTCTGTTTCTATATTGTGAAATACATTAAAGAGAATAGGTATTAGCTTTTCCTTGAAGTTCTTGTAGTATTCTGCATTGAAACCATCTGGTCCTGGACTTTTTTTGGTAGGGAGTTTTTTGATAAGAGCTTCTAATTCGTCACGACTGACAGGTCTATTTAGATTGTTCACCTGGTCTTGGTTCAACTTTGGTATATGGTACTTATCTAAAAAAATGTCCATTTCTTTTACATTTTCCAACTTTGTGGCATATAAATTTTCGTAGTAAGATCTAATGATTCTCTGAATTTCCTCTGTGTCTGTGATTATGTCCCCCTTTTCATTTCTGATCTTATTAATTTTCATGTTCTCTCTCTGCTGTTTGATTAATTTGGATAGGGGTTTGTCAATCTTGTTGATTTTTTCCAAGAACCAGCTTTTTGATTCATTGATTCTTTGGATTGTTTTCTGTGTTTCTATTTTGTTGATTTCAGCCCTCAGTATGATTATTTCCAGTCTTCTAGACCTCCTGGGTGAATCAGCTTCTTTTTCTTCTAGAGCTTTCAAGTGTGCTGTTAAGTCTCCCATGTGTGCTTTCTCCATTTTATTTAATTGGGCACTTAGTGCTATGAACTTTCCTCTTAGCACTGCTTTCATAGTGTCCCATAGGTTTGAGTATGTTGTGTCTTTATTTTCATTAAATTCAAGGAAGACTTTAATTTCTTTCTTTATTTCTTCCTTGACCCAGGGGTGATTCAGTAGTTGACTGTTCAACTTCCATGAATTTGTTAGCTTCCTGTGGTTGGCACTGTTGTTGAATTCTAACTTTAATCCATGGTGGTCTGACAAGACACAGGTGGTTACTAATATATTTTTGTATCTGTGGAAGTTTGCTTTGTTACCGAGTATGTGGTCAATTTTCGAGAAGGTTCCATGAGCTGCAGAGAGGAAGGTATATTCTTTCCTATTTGAGTGGAATGTTCTATAGATATCTGTTAAGTCCGTTTGATTCAATACCTCCAATAATTCTCTTATTTCTCTCCTAGGTTTCTGTCTGATTGACCTGTCCATTGGTAAGAGAGGAGTGTTGAAGTTTCCTACTATTAGTGTCTGTGGATTGATGACTGCCTTGAGTTCTAGTGTTTCTTTTACATAAGAAGGAAGCTTTATATTAGGGGCATAGATATTCAGGATTGAGACTTCCTCCTGATGAATTGTTCCTGTTATGAGTATAAAATGTCCGTCTCCATCTCTTCTGATTGATTTTAGTTTGAAGTCAATTTTGTTGGAAATTAGAATGGCTACACCTGCTTGTTTGTTAGGTCCGTTTGCTTGAAAAAACTTTTCCCAACCCTTTACTCTGAGTAGATGTCTATCTTTGTGGTTGAGGTGTTTTTCTTGTAAACAGCAGAATGTTGGATCCTGTTTTCGTATCCAATCTCTTAGTCTGTGCCTTTTTATAGGTGAATTGAGTCTATTAATATTAAGTGATATTAATGACCAGTGGTTGTTGACTTCAGTTATTATTATTTTTTGTTTGTTTGTTTAATAGAGTTTGTATGTGTCCCTTCTTTGAGTTAAGCTCGTAAAGAGTCGCTAGATGTCTGAGTTATTGTAGGCAGTGTTGGCAATGTTGGATTCCTTGGGTTGCGATTTTTCTTCTATTACTTTCTGTAAGGCTGGGTTTGTGGCTACGAATTGTTTAAATTTGTTCTTATCCTGAAATATTTTTTTTCTCCATTGATAGTGAATGATAGCTTGGCTGGGTATAGTAGTCTGGGTTTGCATCCATGGTCTCTTAGTTTCTGCAGTACCTCTATCCAGGATCTTCTGGCTTTCATGGTTTCCATAGAGAAGTCCGGTGTAAGTCTGATAGGTTTACCTTTATAAGTTACTTGACCTCTTTCCTTTGCAGCTCTTAATATTCTTTCTTTAATCTGTATGTTTTGTGTTTTGATTATTATATGGCGAGGGGATTTTTTTTTGATCAAGTCTATTCGGTGTTCTGTATGCTTCTTGAACCTTCATAGGAATATCATTCTTTAGGTTGGGAAAGTTTTCTTCTATGATTTTGTTGAATATATTTTCTGGGCCTTTGATCTGCAGTTCTTCTCCTTCTTCAATCCCTATTATTCTTAGATTTGGTTTTTTTATTGTGTCCCAGTTTTCTTTAATGTTTTGTGATGAGAATTTGTTGGATTTGCTGTTTTCTTTGATCTGAGCATTTATTTTCTCTATGGTATCTTCAGACTCTGAGATTCGTTCTTCCATCTCTTGTATCCTATTGGTTATGCTTGATTCTGTAGTCTCTGTTCATTTACCTAGATTTTCCATATCCAGCCGGCCCTCATTTTGTGTTTTCTTCATTGCCTCCATTTCAGTTTTCAATTCTTGAACTGTTTCCATTACCTGTTCGATTGTTTTTTCTTGGTTTCCCAGTGTATCATTCATGGATTTACTCATTTCTTCAAACTTTTTGTTATACTTCTCATCCATTTCTTTATTCATTTCTTCAATCCTTTTGTTGTACTTCTCATCCTGTTCTTTAAGAGAATTATTCATATCCTGTTTAGGGGGCTCTATTACTTTCATAATGGCATTTTTTTCCAATTCTTCTGAATTAAGAGGTTCAAGTCCTTCTATTGTAGGGTCGTTGGGATCTGGTGATTTCATGTAGTTTTTTACATTGTTGGAGGAGTTCTTGTCTTGGCATCTGCCCATCTCTTCCTTCAACTGCTCTATATTGGATCTTCTGGTACCAGGTCAGGTTCCCTTGTTGGGCAGGTACTTCACTGATAGAAAGTCTACCTTTCCTCAGGTAGTCTATTGAAACCCAGGCACTCCCTCCTGCTGGGTTGCACTCACAGCCCCGGCCCAGGGCGCAAGGGAGCTGCTCTGCGGAGATCTTTGGCCCCAGGGGGCAGTGGGGAAGAGAGGAAGGTGTACTTGGATGAAGGCTGGGATGGGATTCGGGAGAGCTCTGCAGGGTGTAGCCACCACTGCAGGGTGACCAGAAAGTCGAGGGGGGTGGGGAAAGTCTGAATTTCTCCTAGCTAAAGCCCTCGGGCCAGAAGCAAACTCACCCCTCCTCCAATGGATATCTGCTAGAAGATCACTGTCTCTTGCTGGCCAGAAATGTGGCTGAGCTGATTCAGGGCCTACCTGTCAGGCAGGTTCTCAAAGCACAGGAACTGCCCCTGTCCGGCTGAGCCCACAGCCCAGGCTCAGAGTGCCAGGGAGCAGCTCTGGGGAGATCTTGTAGCCCCAGGGGGAAGGGAGAAGGAGAGGAAGGTGTACCTGGATGAAGGCTGGAATGGGATTCGGAAGAGCTCCGCAGGGTGTAGCCACCACTGCAGGGTGACCAGAAAGTCGAGGGGGGTAGGGAAAGTCTGAATTCCTCCTAGCTTAAGCCCTTGGGCCAGGAGCAAACTCACCCCTCCTCCAATGGATGTCTGCTAGAAGATCACTGTCTCTTGCTGGCCAGGAATGTGACTGAGCTGATTCAGGGCCTGCCTGTCAGACAGGCTCTCAAAGCACAGGAACTGCCCATGCCCGGCTGAGCCCACAGCCCAGGCTTAGCGTGCAAGGGAGCAGCTCTGGGGAGATCTTGTGACCCCAGGGGGAAGGGAGAAAGAGAGGAAGGTGTACCTGGATGAAGGCTGGAATGGGATTCGGGAGAGCTCCGCAGGGTGTAGCCACCACTGCAGGGCGACCAGAAAGTCCAGGGAGTTTGTTTTCATATTAAATAAATAACTTTTGATCATCATGTGCTGAACAATATTTTATTTTCCTCATTTTTTAAAATGTTATTTCGATTACAAATTCAAAGAATAATTACAAATTTTGTAGCTTAGATTACATTATTTAACACACAGTTCACCTAGGTACCAATAATTTATCTTCTTTTCCCCATGTTCCCTGTGATTTAAAACACATCTAAGGAATAGTTTCGTAATGAAAATCACTGTTAGATTTGTGTTCAAAAACATGAGGTCAAAAATACGTGTTTGACTCAATTGTGTAGTCAATTAGAAAATAGTGTGCATATTGCATTATTCAGAGTAACCTGACACAAAATGAAGGCTACTCTTGTGCTTCAACCAACCTCTGAGTGCTTTAGTGAGCTCATTAATACTGTAATGAAATACCTAAAAGAGCTACCTTCATGAATAAAATGATTCAATTCATTCCCAATTTTAGAGGATTCTGAAATCCAATGCTTTAACACATGCCCTGACAAGCTTATACTTTCTTCTGCATCTCCTCATAGCCCAAACAGCAACACTAGGAGAGTGCTTAGATCAAGAGAGGATGAGAGGAATCAAGGGTTTCTTTTATATCACTCTCTTACAAGGAATTGACAGAACTATCACCTGCTCCAACTCACCTAAATGCCTCTCACTCAGCCTCTATCTGTTAAAGTCTCACTAGCAGCATTCTAGGACAAAACTTCCAAAGTGTAGGTATTTGGAAAATTCTTTTAAACTTTACTTGAATCACAGCAAGCAGTATTTCACTTATTATTTCCAGCTGGATAATATCTCTACCTCAACCTGAGCATATAAATAATAGTGTTTCAATCGAGACCTATAAAATGTTTGTAGAAATAACTATAGCATTTAATCTACATTTAGTGACTCATTATTTAATATCATATGAACACATATTTATTTAAATACTTGAAGTTACATTCTTACATTAGAAAGTATACCAAATATTGGATCCCTCTACTATTTATTTAAAATAATATTACTATTCTACTCATGACTTATTAGTTAATATATTGCACTATTAGTGTCTTGGGGCAAGAAGACCTTTGCAAAACTCATTTTAATCAGCTCAATTCCATTTTAGGAATACTTCCAATAAATTACTAGCAGTGTAAGATGTAGTCTAGATTTCAATATACTTTTCCACTAAATTATGACTGTCATTGCTCTTCTAAATGTTACTTTACCATTATTATAGCTACAATGAGATATTTTACTTTGAAAGCATAAATAAATATTTACTAATATCATTTAAGTTTATTTCATTTAATAATTTCTAATCGCGAAAGAATAAATGGTTCAGAGGTTATTATCTTGTACCGCTATTGTAAAGGATCAGAGTTAAAGTCCCTGACTCATACTGAATGGATCAAAATTACCTCTCATTCCAGCTCCTGAAGGATGGACAGTTCTGATCTCTGTGGGTCCTTGCAATCATCATTTACAATCTTATTCGCACACACACACACACACACACACATAATTAATAAAAATATTTTGCTAACTAAATACAAGGGGAGAATATTAAAACTTAAAGGCCTGTGTTTCTACTATACGTAAGTTGTCTATAAGAAATGACTTGGCAGATTGGGAAGATAAGGGATGAAACCAAGTGAAGATCTCTACCAGCTTTAAATGCTTACAATAGAGAACTATGTGATTTGTTGTTTGGGTCTAGAAGAGATAAATCATATTTTATAATAATGTTATCATTTAAATTATTCTATTAGTTTTTATTATTCAGTTAATAAGAATAAATATAGAAAATATTCTAGAATCATAAAATATTTATTTCTTAAACAACTCAGTTGTAAATGTTGTTTTCTAGGCCATTTAATATGTGAAGTTTGGTGCCCTTTAGCTATTTTAGCATTATATGGATCATAAAATTGCTTTTTGTCAAGTAATTTATATTGAATTCTTATTTATCCTTTCTTTATTTTTGTTAATATCTTGGCAACTGGTATGTTTTTATAATTAATTAGCCAGGAAGTATTTGCTGGTTAAAAATATAGGAAAAAGTAAGCTGTCAAATGTATACTACATCACAAGTGAAGAATTCAATTCATATACATATAGAGCATTACATGAAAATTTGTTGGTCCCCATAATTCTAAGTGGATGTCTCCATCTAATCCTTTCCTGAGAGCTCAGGAAACCCAGGCAAGAGGAGGAAGAAAGAGTTTGAGAGCCATAGCAGATGGAGGGCACCAGCAGAACAGGGCCCTCTAAATCAAATAAACAAGGGTAATAGAAACACACGGAGACTGAAGAAGCAGCAAAGGACTCATAAGATCTGTAGCAGGTCATCTGCAGATATATTCTCACTTTCAATTTAGTGTTTTGACGATACTTCTAAGCATGTGAATGAGTGGACCTCTGATTCTTGGGTCTGTTCTTGGGGTTCTTTCCCTTTTTTATTTTTATTTATTTATTTATTTATTTATTTATTTATTTATTGGTTTCACTCAAAGCCCTCCTGTGAGGGCTTTGACTTTCTCTATTATATTTTACTTTTTCAAAACAAAAAGAAGGAATATCACCTGGGATTGTGGATTGTACCTTGGTTATCCTTTGTTTTACATCTAATATTCAATTCTGAGTGAATACATACCGGGTATCTCTTTCTGGGGAGGGTATTAGATGTAAAGTAAAGGATAACCAAGCTAGAATGCACAATTTCAGAAACGCTATGTAAAAAAGGGGACCATAAGGGGGACACTGTTGTTGGCAGAGGCTGCTTGTTTGTTTCTAGCTCCCCTAGACCTGAAATAATCACACATAAACTGTATTAATTAAAACAATGCTTGGCGTATTAGCTCAAAATTCTTACTGACTAGCTTTTATATCTTGAATTAATCAATTTCTATTAATGTGTGTATTCCCTCGTGGTTGTGGCCTACTAGTAAGAGTCCATCCAACATCCAGTGTCTGTCTCCTGCAATGGCTACATGGCTTCCCATCTTTCCCTCTCTATCTGCTTGGAATTCCCACCTTGCTCTATTCTGCTAAGCCACTGGCCATTTATTAACCAATAAAAGCAGCACATAGAAAAAAGGACTTCCCACACCAGGACACACATGAAAGGTTCCAGGAAAGAAAATAGTTAAGATCTCCTGGGTAAACTAGGAGCAGGTAGAAGGGAGAGGATGGGAGATGGGAAAATGAGGGATCAAGAAGACCAAGTTGGGGGAGGGATGGAGAGGGGAAGCAATGAAAAAGAAATCTTGATAGGGAGAAAGCTGGTGTTAGAGAAATTCACAGTAATCCACAAGGATGACCCCAGCTAAGACTCCTAGCAATAGTGGAAGGGATGTCTGAAAGGGACTTAGTGACTACCCTAATTGTCATCTTAGAACCTGTATCTAGTAGCTCATAGAAACAGCTGCAGTGATTCACAGCAAAGCACTGGGTTGAGTTCCTGGATTTCAACTGAGTTGAGTTGAAGAGAAGGAAGAACGATCGTATGAACAAGGGCGGTCAAGAGCATCATGGGGAAAGCCACTGAGACAACTGGACCCGAGCTAGTGGGAGCTAAGGGACGATGGACGGACCGATGGGGATGCGGGGACAGGAGGGATGCGAGAAGAGGGCTGGTCCTTCCTCAAGTCGATATGCTAGACCTTGCTGACTCCCCAAGAAAGGCCTTTATCCCTTTGAAAAGTGGATGTGGGGTGGGAAGAGGGAAGGAGGAGTTGGAACAAGAGGAGAAAGGGGAACTGGGTTGGCATGTAAAATGAAAAGTAATTTTTAATTAATTAATTTATTTGTTTATAAAAATTTCCACTTCCTCCCCTCCTCCCCATATCCTCCCATTCCCCCCACTCCCTCTCCTCCTTCCCCCGACTCCCTCTCCTCCTCCCTCTCCAGTCCTAAGAGCAGTCAGGGTTTCCTACCCTGTGGGAAGTTCAAGTTCCTCCCCCCTCCCTCCAGGTCTAGGAAGGTGAGCATCCAAACAGACTAGGATCCCAAAAAGTCAGTACATGCAGACAAAACAAGACCCAGTGCCATTGTCAATGGCTTCTCAGTCAGCCCCCATGTCAGCCACATTCAGAGACTCCGGTTTGATCACATGCTCATTCAGTCCCAGTCCAGCTGGCCTTGGTGAGCTCTCATTAGATCAGTCCCCTTGTATCAGAGGGAGAACGCACCCCTCGCGGTCCTGATTTCCTTTTTCATGTTCTCTCTCCTTCTGCTCCTCATTTGGACCTTGGGGGCTCAGTCCAGTGCTCCAATGTGGGTCTCGGTCTCTATCTCCATCTATCGTCAGGTGAAGGTTCTCTCTGGTCCAGCCTTTCTTGCTCACGTTCTCCCTCCTTCCGCTTCTCATTTGGACCTAGGGAGTTAAGTCCAGTGTTCCATTATGTGTCTCTGTCCCTATCTCTATTCATTGCCAGATGAAGGTTCTATGGTGATATGCAAAATATTCATCAGTATGGTTATGGGCCAAGGCCAGTTCAGGCACCCTCTTCTCTGCTGCCCAGCGAACAATCTGGGGACCTCTCTTTGGGCCTGGGAACCCCTCCAGAATCAAGTCTCTTGCAAACCCTAAAATGGCTTCCTTAGTTGAGATATATACCTCCCTGCTCCCATATCCATCTTTCCTCCCTCTCCCCCTCCCATTCCCCCAAGCCATCCCCAATCCTCCCCCTCTCCCTTCTCTCTAACCATCTCCCCTTACTTCCACCCCCCACCCCCTGTGCACCCAAGTTTGCCTGGTAATCTTGTCTACTTCCAATATCCAGGAGGATAACTATATGATTTTCTTCAGGTTCACCTTCTTATTTAGCTTCTCTAGGATCATGAATTATAGGTTTGAAGACCTTTAACTATGACTAGAATCTACTTATGAGTGAGTACATACCATATTCCTCTTTTTGGGTCTGGCTTACCTCACTCAGTAAAGCGTTTTCTATTTCCATCCATTTCAGCAGTAAAAAACAATGACATCTTGAAAAGTAATTTTTTAAATAAAAAATATGAAAAAGGTTTAAAAAATTACCTATTTGAATCCTCTAATCTTAAATATGCAATACTTAATGTTGCATTAGAAAATTTAACTCAGCATTGATAGATAAGACACTATATTTTATCCATTTTTCAAAGAAGATCACTGTTTTATTTGTTCCTAGAAATTATTTATGAATTAAGTTATAAACACATAGTTATTTAAAAATAAATCTTTGCTCATCCAGTGCAATGAAAAACAGAAATCAATCTTTGGTAGTTTGGCATGAATTTAAAAATGCTTTCTGACGCATAATTAGATTTTACTAAAAAGCAGAAGCTCAGTTTATTACTAGGTCATAGAATTCATAGTAGTCACAGATTACTGCCCTGTTTTTTTTTTTTTTGCTTAAGGTAAAATCAGAAAGACATCACCCTTCATGATAATCGCAAATACCATAAAATATGTCGGAGTAACTCTAACCCAACAAGTCAAAAACCTGTATTACAAGAACTTTAACTTTAACTTTAAAAATGGTACTCAACTTCATATGGAAAAGCAAAAAACACAGGATAGCCAAAACAATCCTGCATAATAACTGAACTTCTGGAGGCGTCATAATCCCTGATGACTTCAAACTCTACTGCAGAGCTACAGTACTGAAAGAACCCTGAAATTTGCATAAAAGCAAACAGGAGTACCAGAGGAACCAAATTGAAGACCCAGATATCAACACACCTACGAACAACTGATTTTTTACAAAAAAGCAAAAAATATAAAATGGAAAAAAAATAAAGCATCTTCAACAAATGGTGCTGGCATAACTGGATATCAATATGTAGAAGAATGAAAATAACTCCATAACCTACCCCATGTGCAAAACTCAAATTCAAATGGATCAAACACCTCAACATAAAACCAACCACACTGAACCTCATAGAAGAGGATGTGGGAAGTACACTTGAAAACATTGACACAGGAGATAACTTCCTAAATATAACCCCAGTAGCACAGACACTGAGAGAAACAATTAATAAATAAAACTTCCTGAATCCGAAAAGCTTCTGTAAGGCAAAGGACACAGTCAACAAGACAAAATAGAAGCCTACAGAATGGGAAAAGTTCTTGATCAACTCCACATCAGACAGAGTTCTGATCTCCAAAATATACAAAGAACTCAAGAAATTGATCACCAAAAGAACAAATAATTCAATATAAAAAATGTAGTACAGACCTAAACAGAGAACTCTCAACAGAGGAATCTAAAATGGCTGAAAGACACTTAAGAAAATGTTCAACATCCTTAGTCAGAGAAATTCAAATCATAACAACTTTGAGATTCCACCTTACACCTGTACGGATGGCCAAGACCAAAAACACTGATGAAAAATTTGCTGGAGATGATGTGGAATAAAGGGAACACTACCCCATTGCTGGTGGGAATGCAAACTGATAAAGTTGCTTTGAATTTTATTATGGCAATTTCTCAGAAAATTAGGAAACAACCTATCTCAAGACCCAGCAATACTACCTTTGGTGTATACCACATGGACATGTACTCAACTATGTTCATAGCAGCATTGTTTTTTTATAGCCAGAACCTGGAACAACCTAAATGCCCCTTGACCAAAGAATAGATGAGAAAAGCTTTAGATGGGAGGAGGTGGTGCACGCCTTTAATCCCAGCACTTGGGAGGCAGAGGCTGGAGGATCTCTGTGAGTTTGAGGCCAGCTTGGTATACAAGAACTAGTTTCAGGGCAGACAACAAAGCTACACAAAGAAAACCTGTCTCAAAAGAAGGAAGAAAGAAAGAAAAAAAAACAAAAAAATAAAATATCAATAAAATATCATATTGAGTGAGGTAACTCTGATCCAGAAAGACAAAAAAATATAATATGTACTCTCTCTTAAGCAGTTTTTAGACATAAAACAAAAGAAAAAAAAAACAGTTTGGAATTCACAATCCCAGAGAATCTAGACAGCAAAGAGGACTATAAGACAGACATACCCGGATCCAATGTACATGAGAAATAGAATAGGACAATAACTCCTGAGTAAATTTGGAGCATGGGGATCATGGTTAGAAGGGACGGGAGAGGAAAGACAGGGAGCAGAGAAACTCCTATAGCTCAATAAAAACAATAAAAAAAGAATAAAATTTAAAAAATGCATTAATAATGCAAAAAATAAAAGCAACTATTTTAAGATTTTTAATAAAGTAAGTTTATATTTTTTATAATTAAATTAGAATTTTTAACCATATCTTCATTAATGAGTTGTATATATATATACATATGTAAATATGTGTATATATATATATTTATATTAGTTTTTTGAGACAGGGTTTCTCTATAACTTTGGAGCCTGTCCTGGAACTTAGACCAGGCTGACCTCCAATTCACAGAGATCTGACTGCCTCTGCCTCCCAAGTGCTGGGATTAAAGGCATGTGTCTCTACACTTAGCTATGAATTATATTCTAACATAGTATACATGACACACACATATATTTTGCACTTATGTACTGGTATTTTCAAATGAAAACTTAGGAAAATTTCTATCCCAATTAACATGAAAAATTAAGTACTAAGAGATTGCCTAATTGTTTGAAAATGTATAATGTTAAATGAAAATGAAACCTTTTTCTTCATGTCCTACTTAAGAAGATAGTAGACAAAATTAAAGGTAATATATTTTAGCAACATTTTCTCTTTATTTGAGAAGTTATTTGAAATTCAATTGCATGTTATTTATATTATTTTGCCCATAGTTTTACTATGTCCATTACCATTTTGATTTAAAATTTAAAGTATTTTATTCTGCTTTAAGATTTTTCTGTAAAGTGCATGAATGTATAATTTATTATTATGGAATAGTTCAGTATCCCTATTAACTGATTTTAAATAAACACAAACTGAACTATATGTCCTTTTAGCATATACTAGATATAATGAAAATTTTACTTCGCTTTGACAAATATCCTCAGGGATCTCCTTGGGAAACACAAATTTACAAATGACTCACAATACCAAATCTTATTCTCTTGGTTTTCACTTCCTCATTATTTTCCCATTTATTTTTCTTTCCAGTATAGTGAGCCAGACTGTTTTCTGTGAAGAACTTCCTAAATGCTGTGAATTCTGTAAGAGGATCTCATAAAAGATAAATGCAAATATCCTATTCATTATAATAATTTGTTAAATAGTCTCCTTAACTTCTACATGTCTTTTAATGAAGACTTCTTAATGATAGTATCTATTTTTTATTTTTAATGCCAAATTTCATCAGGAAATTCTTATCAAAATGGATTTTACACCAACATTTCAACAAGACTTCCACTCCATACATGAAACTTTTCTTTAAAGAATATATTTTATTCAGTCTTTGAAAATTTATACTTTTATACAATATATCTGTATCAAGGTACCTCCAACAAGATAACCTATGTCTCTTCATCTTTAATAGATTTTTTCAATACTGATTCCAATTACTGTTGCCTGTGGGGATGATGACTGAGCTTGTTGGCTTGACTTTGTGCAGTGAGTACAAAGGCCAGGGTATGCTCAGAATACAGCATTTCTCAGTACTCTCCCTTCCGATCCTCTGGTTCTTATATTGTTTCTGAACTTTCCTTAGACATTTCAGAGCCTTGGATGGCTTGATACATGAACAATTCTTAACGTATTGTATGATAAAAATGAGGTTTTCCATGAATAGGGAAAAGCAGTGTTGCATAAGTAAAAGCAATTTGAAACACAAGACACAATGAGAATTATAATTATTTAATTATCAAGTTGAAAGTGGTGGGTATTTTTACCTGTCAGCAAAGACTATAGTACATGCAAATTCTTCTGAAGATAAAAATTCAAGTATGAGTCCTGAATATGGATTAATTAATTTCAAGAGGATTTGTGCAATGTGCATATTAATTTCTTGAGAATTAGAAAGGGGAATGACTCATTAGAGGCCAGAAGAAAAGAAAGTGGGATACAGGTGGCAAAATTGACAAGTACAAGAGAAGCCTATTAGAGAGTTGGATACCAAATATGGCTTGAGTCATATAAATCTGGAGTTGAACCTTGAAGCAAGTGATTTGTTATATGCCTCATTTCAATTTTAAAAGTGGATTATTGATTTGAATACCAATTCAATAAATGCTTCCATTTTCTTCTAAATGCATTAATGCATTTATTTTGACATTTACAGAGTTCCTGCAAATGTCTAAAATCAGAAGTTTTGTTAATAGCATGTTCCTAATCAACTTTAGGGTTATGATTATAGTTTATCGAGGAAGTTCATGGTTTTGAACAAAGAACTAGCAACTCTACTGCAAACCCACCAATGATGAACAAGAGACTTTTGATACTAATGTCTACATTCATTTCTATGGTAACCGTGCCTTAAGCATCTAAAAGGTTTAATAAAATCTGACATCAAATAAACAATAAAGCACTCTGATGAAGATAACAAAATATCACACAAAAATTAATCAGATGGAAGCTAAAGAAAAAACAAAAAGTAATAATATAAGGTAAAACATGGGGGAATACTGTGCCTCCATTGCTTGTTTGTTTACCTAACAGCCAGCAGGAGACTTTGGAGAAAAGCTTTGTATATATTCTCTTTGACTTGTAATTTATTTTCCAGAAACTGGTTTTAGACAACTTCCCCATCTGAAAACGAATGCTGGAATCTAACCCCCACCACAAGAATTTTATTAGATCACAAATTTCTGCATAGAAATGGTGTCTTTGGTGGTGACAAAAATTCCAACAGAATACAAGGGGGAGTGG